>NW_016157299.1:334652-342040 GCF_001687245.7 Rhagoletis zephyria
CTCCAAGGGTATGCGATTGATTTCGTATATCTCCATACCAATTTCCAAAACTCTACCATGCAATACTTTCAGAGATATGAGTATGAAAAATTCGGATTTATATGGGAGGTGCCACTGCCCCCTTTACATATGGATTTTTTTTTGGCAGTTTCAAAAAAATCGGTTCAGCCGCTCTCGAGCCTTGCGAAAACTAACAAACGGCTTTCTAAATATATATTAGTTGAGATATATTATATATTATAATTATATTTTGACAGTATCCGTTGATTGGCGCAAAAAAATCTTGCCTAGTGCCGAGTTCGCCCCTTGATATGGTCGTTACGAAAGCTATTTATATTCGAAATTGCATGAAAATTGGAAAACAGGAATCTATAAGCTTATCCAGGCAAAAAGCTACCTACGTACCGAATTTTAAGCAAATCGGACCATAAATACGATTACTTCGAACAGATCGGTCCCTGGTCCACTTCTCGGACAAAATGGATCATATATGCTAATATATACTTAATGTTTTAAATATGTATGCAATACTATTGCAAAAACGTGCTGCCAAGTGGTGCTGAAGTCGAGCTATTACTAAAAATAGCCAAGTGAGAAAAGGGGCCGTGAAGGTCAGTTTAAATCGACCTGTTGCACCACTGAGTATATCGAACGCTCCTGCGTTGCAATTGGCCCAATGGATGTGATTTTGCAATATTATTATACGTTCAAACTTTTAAGGTATTTCGTCTAAAATAAGTATATGTATATTGCATTTCTGTAGAACAATGATTCGCCCTCATTTTGAAATTGCCACCTACTATACTGTAAAGCTTCTAGGACATTCACTATAGAACCGGATCATTGTTGCCGGCAGGGAGTGAAGAGGAAAAAATTTATTTCGCTTTGCGAATAACCGTGCTATGGAATTCCGCACAACTGGAGAATTTTAAGAACTTCTTCACGGATATAACACTTTCCTTAGGTTATTTAAAGCGGCAAATGACCACCAAACCTTATTCTTAGCAGACAAATGTGCCAATGAAAATCGTAAACGTGAATTATTGGTGAAAATGTTGGACCAAAAAGTTTCAATAAAATATATAAAAATTTTGGGCGGGACGAAGTTCGCCGGGTCGGCTAGTACCAATATAAACGCAAAGGTGAAGAAGAATATGTAGATGTAGAAAATGATAAACATAAAGATGATAAAGATAAATATTAAGAAAAAGATGAGGATGAGTAAAGATGAAGGTAAAGGAAGAAAGATTAAAACAAAGGTATCTAATTATAAAGAAAATGATATAGTCACAGAGACTCAACCTGGGAACTAGGAATGCTCGATATTTAAGAAAGAATCGTGAATCGATTTAATTCATTTCCATAGTCCAGAAATCCCGAAATAGTCCAAAAATCCCGAAGTGGTCCCGAAGACTGCTATAATCCCGAAGAAGCCTAGAAAATCACGGATTAGTTCCGAAAATCCCAAAGTAGTCTCGAAAATCCCGAAATAGTCCAAAAGTCCCGAAGTATTCCTGAAAATTCCGATAATCTTGAAGAAGTCTTGAAAATCCCGGATTAGTCCCGAGGATCCCGAAGTAGTATAAAAAATACCGAAATACTCCAAAAATCCCGAAGATTCCGAAAATCCCGACGAACTCTCGAAAATTCCGAATTAGTTCCGAGGATCCCGGAAATCCTAAAGTAGTCTCGGATATCCCGAAATAGTCCAAAATTCCCGAAACAGCGCGAAATCCCGAAGTAGTCCCGAGGATTCCTACAATCCTCAAGAAGTCTCGAAAATCCCGAATCAGTCCCAAAAATCACGAAGATTTTCATAAAACTGGAAGTTGGAGGATACTTGAATATGCGTTGCATCACAAAAGTATTATTTAGTTGAAAAATTACAAATCAAATTGATTCGCTCTACAAATCAAATAAAAAATTTTTATTTCTTATTTGGTTGACAAATCAAATCACAAATAAATTTTATTTGTTATTTGGTCAACAAACCAAAACACAAATCAAATATATTTCTTAATTGATAGTGGATTTTAAATCAATAAGGATTTAAAAGCACGCAACCCTGCCACCGCATGACCATGACGTTGACGTGACTTATATCTCTCTCTATCTCTATCAACAGCAAGTTTGGTATGTTTCTACGCACTTCTACGGTACCCTGCGTAAACGTTCGTGGGCGGCCGCGCTCTAACACTTATTTTTCCTCTTCCAGGGATAAGTGTCCATGTCCAACAGCAACGGAAAAAGATATGCAAATAACCCTTTCCCACTGAGAGGAGCACACATCTACAAAAAATAAACCACCTGTTCTGTTTTGTGGGCTATTTTATATCTTAAATAGGGACGGTTATTTTGGGACACTTTCAAAGTGTTGAGGGATATTTTCGACCTCTGCTGCATACAAACTCCACCTCGGTCAGGTGCAATGCCTGTGACGGGTGGAGTCACCTCCGTAACTGCTCGGACCTACGTACGCACCGGCAATGGACCACGTCGTTCGTGGCCCCATGCTGTGCGAACAAGACCGCCTCCACGGCAAACCACCACCCGCCTGGGCAGCACACAATCAACACACCCACACCCCAGCACAACACAACAATAGACACACAAACAAACACAATTGCACCCACACACCGCCGCCGCACAGTGGTCCAATGTGCAAAGCTAGGGTAATTAAATTAAATTGTCTACTTAAGAGTAAATACAACTTTTTTTGAAAAAATTTGGCTACATATAAACATAACGGTATCTAAAAGTCATAGTAAGCAATANCTTTCTCCGTCATTGTTTTAAGTAAGAAAATTCAGGAAATGTAAAAATTATTACCGAAGTGGACGCACATATTTTTTTGGAGCTGATAAAGTTGTAATCTTTTTGGTGAGTACCAAAATATTCTTATTTTTGTTTTGTAGACGAAATCTTTCTTATATGGCGGAATATAGATCACTTACTATACTTATTCTCTCAATTGATGTATATACTAATAGAATCCACAAAAAATTTCTGCGGCTAGCTGCGGCACCCATACATTTTTGATTTTTGGCTGTCGACCCCTAAACATGAGACTTGATGGAATAATGGATTTTGTACATGGTAATATCAGTTTAGGATGTAGTGATAGATCAAATATGATAAATTGAAATCATACGTGCGAAGCCTAATTCAGAATTTGGATCTAAAGTGGACACAAGTTTTCCGAAAAAGAGAGCGGTTTGTTACTGCAATTAAAGATTGGCTCGAATTTGAAATAGACTTGTCACAATTTCTGTGTTCTAAGTTGGGTAAGCCGACATTTTCTGCTGGTAGGCCAGCTCAAAGTTTTGAAGATTGTTGCCAAAAAGTTAAAATTAAGAAATCTAATGAGCTTTCGAAAGTTATCGAACCAAGTGTATTTTTTTTGGCCACTGAACTAAAAATGAGATCATCAGCAATGCTACTTAATGAGCTTTTAAGTGCCTCTCCAGAGAGGTAATGCTATTAAGAACGTCAGATTGGCAAAGAAGAATCCTAAAGGTATTTCGCCTGAAGAAGCTCTCGCATTTATAATCGACACAAATTTATCAAAGCATCAGTATCGTTTACTTACTGAGGGCCGTTTTCTAATGTAAGCAGTAAAGTTGCCTTTACTAACAGGGCAGATAAATTGTTCCTCACTTTAAAGTGTTTTGGTTTTCTTATCTTACCGGTAAAAATAAATTTGTTATTCCGTAGAGTGAAACTTCACTACATTTCCGAGAGTGACGCTTCACTACATTCGTCATATAATTTCAAAGGTTGGCAATGCAACATAAGCAAATATAGAACAAGAGCAACTGTTAGCAAAAACCAATACCTTGGTTGAAATATCTAATATGTCTGACTCATGAACCAAAACTGAACCAATATTTAAAGTTGGGTACAAATTTTTAGAGGTTACATTGGGTGAGCAACAATTTATCGATTCGAGAAATTAATGCGCTGATGAGAAAACGAAAATTCGTATATTGAGACGATAAAGCAGCCGGTAATCTCAAGGTTAGATGAGGAAACGGCCATAAGTTGTTAAGCTCGATCTGACTTTATAACAGTTTGTTTATTTTATACATATATTAGGTGGCTGATTCGGATCCGGCGTCAATACGGTATAGATATAACCGACTTTCTATTTTTAATTCATACCAAAGAGTATACACACTAGCGATCTAAAGTGAGTGCATGATGATTTTTGTTATATATTTACAATGTTTTTCAAGCTAGAATTTTGTTTGTTAATTATTTATAAAAATTCGCTTCATGCTTTAATCAAAGTCAAACTTTCAACTGTATACAGAATTTAGAAAAATTCAACAAATTTTCATCAAAATTTTTAACTTTTTAATCCAAATAGTTAAAAAGGTTTTAGGTATGCAGGTATCTATAACCGTGCGCAAGTGCTTAAAAAATATACCAGAAATTGAAGAAAAATTTAACGATTTTTTAGTTATATGGTTGGTAGGCGTGATCGCTATTCGATCTTGCCCATTTTATGAGCAGAAATTGTTAGTCATTCAAACATAATTTGTGCAAAATTTCTTCCCGATATCTGTCTTAGTTCTTAACATAAAAATCAAATTACCCTACTAGAGCAGATTGGACCACTGTGCGCCGGCAACTCCTAGTCCCTCCGACAATCTGCTCTGTTTGTCAGTCCAGAATATACCGTAACGTGACATCAGTCAAGTGCAACTCTTGCCTCGGCTGGTGCCACTTTAGGGCGTGCTCAGGACTTCGCAACACGCGAGATTGGACGAGTGACTATGTGGGCCCCTGCTGTGCTGCCCCGTCGCATCCCTCCCCCGCGACGCCGCCAACCACCACCACAAGGCAGCACCCCCTTTTGCAGCACGTACAGCAGGGGGCCGGCAGGCAACACAACTCTTTAACACCACACATCACAATCGGTCTCCCAAGGCACACAAAGGTGTCACAATTTAACTGTAACGGACTCCAGAGCAAGATCGAGGAAATAACTGTCTTTATGGGAAAGCATGGAATATTAATAGCTGCGGTCCAAGAGACGAAGTTGCACGGCAATTCAACCCTGTTGAATTGCGCCGGATACAACGTGCACCGTCGAGATCGCGAGCGAGATAATGGTGGAGGTTTGGCGTTCATCACGCACCACACCGTGCAGTATCGTCTCATTGAAGCAGACATCGACCGCAGGGATACCATCCTAGAATGTCAGGGTATTGCTATCCGGTCAGGCGATGTTGAGCTCGAAATATTTAACGTATACATACCCCCTGTCACCAGCTGCCCGGCAGGATATCACCCTGAAATAGGTGCGCTACTCAGAGGTGAAAACCGTATGGTAGTTGGTGACTTTAACGCGCACCACGATCTCTGGCACTCAAGCCTGTCAAATGATCGTAGGGGAATACATCTGGCTGAGCAGATAGACGATTCGACATTCTGCACAATGAACGACGACGCACCCACCAGGATTATGGGCAGCTGCTGCAGCTCGCCAGATCTAACAATTGTCAGCGCTGGTCTGATAAACAGCGTATCATGGCGACCTATGCTGACTCTGGCATCAGACCATCTGCCCATAGTCATCTCGATTGATAAACCTGCCGACTTTGCTTCCGTGGATCACTGGACTTATGTCAACTTTTCCAAAGCTGACTGAAAAGGCTTCACGGATGTTACTGAGGGCGCCTTCACTGCACTACCCATACCAATCGACGTTCATGTAGGTGAACGTAAGTTCCGCAGGGTTCAGCTCGCTTCAGCCAGCAGGATGTATTAAGGACACACGTCCGAATTTTCCTGCCGAAGCGGCTGTTCTAGCTGATGAGCGCGACAACCTTCGTCAGGCCGATCCCGGAACTCCCCGTATTAGGGATCTCAATTCGGAGATTCGGCAACTTGTGAACGTACATAAGCGGAAGAAATGGGAAGAGCATTTGAAGACCTGCAACTTCGCCTCTGGTGTGAGCAAGCTTTGGTCAACCGTGAGGTCATTGACCAACCCGACGAAGCGCGACGACACGAGTCGAGATAGACTTTGGTGACCACGCTTCGTCGGACCCGGAGAGATGCGCGAGCTATTTTAGCCGGCAGTTCATTCTGCATACTCCGGTGGATAAAGCCAAACGTCGAGTGACCCGAAGGCTGCACAAAATGCCAAAACCTAGTGCTCCTCTTGTTTTCACCAGCGGTGAGGTAAGGGTCGCAGGGAAGGCGAAAGCCTCCAAAGCCATCGGACCCGACGGAATATGCATATTGATGCTGAAAAATTTGGGTCCTGCGGGAGTAGCGTACCTAACGGAGGTCCTCAACCTGTCTATGGCCACTCTCGCCATTCCAAACATCCGGAAAATGGGGAGAGTCGTCCCACTGCTCAAACCGGGGAAACCAGCCAACAAAGGAGAGTCCTATCGCCCGATAACTCTCCTTTCCCCGGTAGCGAAAACACTCGAGGCCCTGCTGCTCCCGTACTTTACGAACCACCTGACCCCAGCGAAGCATCAACATGGGTTCCGTCAAGTGCATAGCACAACAACAGCACTTAACGCCATAAACACTCAGATAACTCGTGGCCTAACCCGAAACCGCTCCTGTGAGAGAACTATTCTAGTAGCGTTGGACCTTTCCAAGGCGTTTGAAACTGTCAGTCATTCAACGCTACTAGAAGATATAGAGGCCTCCTCACTCCCACAGGGATTCAAACGCTGGTCGGCGAATTACCTGAGTGGTCGACACTCGTCAGTAATTTTCGGAGACAAGACGCTTGGCTGTGTGCGCTGCTGTGATGGTTGCCGCCCTGTGGTGGTGGTGGGCGTTGTTGTTGTTGTTGTTGTAGCGGCTACAACAACCCCGCCCAGGACGGTTGGTATCTCAGTCGTTGTCGTCAAGGTCCACTAACGGAAGCGTGTAGCTTCTGTAGGGTTGGTCCACAGGGACAAGGCCGTTAGGGTTGTCGGGTTTTCCGGGCATGCGAAGTGATGTTTCGAGTCATGTGGGGTCTCTCCGCATACCGGACACTCATTTGGAACATCNGGCACATCCTCATTCAGCCTACTCAAGTAGGAGTTGAACCTGCTGCAGTAGCCGGAGCGAAGCTGTGCAAGTATAGTGCGTGTCTCCCAAGGCAGATGAAGCTCCGTCTCGTCTATGTCCGGGGGCGGTATGCCTAGAACGGCATTCACAGGTCTAGAGTCTACATAACTCGAGACTGACTCCCTGTGAATACCGTTCAGGGCCACTCGGTAAGATGACGGGTCCAGAGGTTGCTTGATGAACCTCTGGACTTCGTCCGTCAGTTCATATAGATGCCTCCTGACGTACCTAAGCGAGGGCCTCTCTGCAAGCAGCTGTCTGTTTGGGTGGCCACTTCTGTGGCTCCCGATCAGGAACTG
>NW_016157299.1:343274-352488 GCF_001687245.7 Rhagoletis zephyria
GTTATGCTGTTTATCAGACCAGCGCTGACTATTGTGATGTCTGGCGAGCTACTGCAGTTACCCATTATCCTGGTGGGTGCGTCGTCGTTCATTGTGCAGAATGTCGAATCGTCTATCTGCTCAGCCAAGTATGTTCCCCTACGATCGTTTGACAGGCTTGAGTGCCAAAGATCGTGGTGCGCATTAAAGTCACCTACTACCATACGGTTATCACCTCTGAGGAGCGCACCTATATCAGGGTGATATCCTGCCGGGCAGCAGGTGACAGGGGGTATGTATATGTTAAATATTTCGAGCTCAACATCGCCTAACCGGATAGCAATGCCCTGACATTCTAGGGTGGTATCCCTGCGGTCGATGTCTGCTTCGATATGACGATACTGCACGGTGTGGTGCGTGATGACCGCTAAGCCGCCACCATTATCTCGCTCGCGATCTCGACGATGCACGTTGTACCCGGCGCAATTCAACTTTGTTGAACTTCGTCTCTTGGACCGCAGCTATCAATATACCATGCCGACACATGAAGACGGTTATCTCCTCAATCTTGCTCTGTAACCCGTTGCAATTAAATTCAAGGAGCTTCATGTGGTTCGGGAGACGTGTCGTGATGTGGGGTGTAAGGGATGTGTGTGTTCTTACCGCCGTTGGCTGTGTGCGTTGCTGTGATGGTTGCCGCCCTGTGGTGGTGGCGGGAGGTGTCGCAGTTGAGGTCTGCGACCGAGCAGCGCAACACGGGCCCTCGAAGTTCCCAGTCCAATCTCGCGTGGTACGCAGACCTGAGCATGCCTTAAAGTGGCACCAGCCAAGGCAGGTGTTGCTCTTGACTGATGTCACATTACGGAATATCCTGGTCTGACATACTATGCAGATTGTAGGGGGAACCAGGAGTTGTTGGCGGCGGCGTGTGGGTAGTGGTGCGGTTGTGTGTGTTATGTGCTCTGTCGTGGCTGTGGTATGGTCTGTGGTGTTATTATGTTGTTCTGCTGTGGTGACCGTGTGAGGCTGCTCGGGTGGACTGAGGTTAGCCGTGGAGGCTGCTCTGTTTGAGCAACAGGGGGCCACGTACGACGTGGTACACTGTCGATGTGTCCGTAGTTCTGAGCAGACTCTAAGGTGACTCAACCCCTCGCAGACATTACACTTGACTGAGGTGGAGTTGTTGTGTAGTCGTCTCTGGCATACACAGCAGGTACAGGTTTCTGGCCCTGGGTTTGACTCGATGCCAGCCCTGAGCAGAAGAATACGTAGCAAATGTAGCCCTATAGACGAACAGCTTCTGAGACACTTCGCCGACCTAAACGGGGTTAGATCGCCGAAACAACAGCCCTTGGTCGGGTATCCTGATCTGACATACCGTGCAGATTGTAGGAGGAACCAGGAGTTGTTGACGGCGGCGTGTGGGTGGTGGTGCGGTTGAATGTGGTATGTGGTCTGTCGTGGTTGTGTGGTCTATTGTGTTGTTGTGTTGTGGTGCTGTGGTGTTAGTGTGGAGCTGCTCAGGAGGACTTATATTTGCCGTGGAGGCTGCTCTATTTGAGCAGCAGGGGGCCACGAACGACGTGGTCCACTGCCGGTGTGTCCGTAGTCCTGAGCAGACTCTGAGGTGACTCCACCCCTCGCAAGCATAACACTTGACTGAGGTGGAGTTGTGTAGTCGTCTGTGGCATACACAGCAGGTATAGGTTTCTGGCCCTGGGTTTGACTCGATGCCAGCCCTGAGCAGAAGAATACGTAGCAAATGTAGCCCTATGGACGAACAGCTTCTAAGACACTTCGCCGACCTAAACGGGGTTAGATCGCCGAAACAACAGCCCTTGGTCGGGTAAAACCCGAGTCATTCCGGTACGTAGAACCGGCTATCGTGGGAATGGCGTAAACTTTGTCACCCACCTTGGTTGATTTCGAAAAATTCATTTATGGACAAACTGGTTTGCCTACCCAAAACCTACACACCTAATGCGATCTATATCTCAGAGTTTCGTGAAGTTATGTATTCACTAAAGCACAATAATTGGAGATTTATTTTCACGGACGGATCGAAAACTACCCAAACCTCTTTTGCTGTCGTTAGCGGAAAGGAAAGAAAGGAAATTTCCTATGGACTACTTTTTCTATTTTGCTCAATTATTATTGCCGAAGCCACCGCTATTTTCCACGCTGTTCTACTCGCCGCAACAAATTCAGGAAAATATGTTATAAGTACTGACAGCTTATCATGTTTTCAAGCCATACAAAATTGCAATAACCACACTAATATCATTGAGTCTATTAGAGAATATCTTATTTTATATGCAAAGGAGATTAAAATAATGTGGGTTCCAAGCCACACTGGGTTAACAGGAAATAACTACGCTGATAAATTAGCTAAAGATGCATCTAACATGCCCAAATTAACATTCAGCTTCTTTACAAAATCTGATATATGTACATATATTTATTTATTTATTTATTCATTTATTGACAGCCTTTAAAGGCCTATAACAACTCTGAAAATTTACAATAATTGCTTACTAGTTTATTTGGTACAATTTTGGGTTTATAGTTTTTCATATATTCTGTTCTTTACACATTTTGAGAGGACTATCCTAAATTTAATCCTGTACAAATATATATACATTTGAACAAGGTAATTGTATTAATTATATTATATTAAATTATATTAATTATAAGTGTGACCGTGGCTGTCGGAATGGACGGGATCCCGAGCAGCCCGAATAGGGTACTGGTTAGGTGGGCGGTCCGAAAGGACGAGTTCCAGAGCCGCACTTCCTATACCGTTGCTGTGGACTTTATTCCAAGTCGTACTTACGCTTCAGGCTTTGTGGTCTATGTAAGGCTATAAAGTAATTACTGATCAGTCGGAAAGTATTAGTTTCCGAGCCAATCTATCTTTAGAAATTCCTGTTATACAGGCGGTCTGAAAGGACGAGATCCAGAGCCGCACTGTAGGGCGAATGGAAAGGACTAGTTCCCATGCCGACCCTCTCCACTGTTCTCTACGCAAGCAGCAATCTTTTAAAATAAAATTTGTTTTCATCATTTCACTTTATACGTACATTTTGCAGTGGTGGTATAATCGACTTTTGAATTGTTGTAAGCTGTTGCAGCTCTTATATTTGCCGGCAGTTCGTTGTATATTTTCAAACCTTTATAGTACAAATCTTGCTTTAGGTTTTCCGTTTGGCAGAATGGGAGTTTAAAATTATCCCTAACTCTTGTTTCATAGGTGTGAGTGTCACTACTATACCTAAAGTTGTCACTCAAATATTTCGGAAGAGCTCCATTCTTAATATTATAAATAAATTTCATTGAGTGGAAGAAAATTAGTTGTTTCACATCTAGCCAGTTTAACTCATTCAGCATTGACAAGATGCTGGTATCGTATCGGGCGTTAAGAATATGTCTCATAGCCCTACTTTGCATTTTTTGTTGCTTATCTATCTGCGTGTCAGATGTTATAAACAAAATAGAAGGGCAGTATATGAAGTGTGGCTCGACAATTGATCTATAAACTATGATTTTATATCTCCTACTTAGATGTTTGCATGTTCTTCTCATAAATCCAATTTTTTTCGACGTTTTGTTCACCGTATAGTCAATGTTATCATGGAATTTCAATTTATTGTCAATTAGAACACCCAGATATTTAATTGTAGTTACTTCTGAAATTTTTTCGTTCTTAACATGTAACTCATGTTGTTCTAAATTCGTTTTATTAGATGAAGAAATTACCATATAATTTGTCTTTTACATTTAACATTAACTCATTTTTGCATAACCAGATATACAGTGAGTCCAAGTCATTTTGCATTTTATGGATTGCTGCGCCTAAATGATCTTCACTTATGGTCAACAATGCATCATCAACAAACAATCTTATCTTACAATACCTGATTGATGAGATGATAAAACATCATTGATATAAATGTTGAACAGAATAGGCGCTAGCACTGAACCCTGTGGAAGTCCAATATCCACGGACAAATCGTCAAACAACACTTCACCTACGACTGTGTGCTGCTTTCTGTTGGTTAAAAAGCTCTCAAACCATTTCAGTTCAACCTTCTTGATGCCTATTTGCTGTAACTTACTTAACAGTAACTTTCGATCAAAGGTTTCAAACGCTCTTTTTAAGTCTATAAATACCGTAAGTACAACTTTTTTTCCCTCATATCTTCTTTCCATTGAGATATAACCCAATTGAGAGCCGTTTCGCATGAATGTTTTGCCCGAAACCCAGACTGTTTTTTGATTAGTATATTATTGGTTTCAATATACCCAACCAGCTGATTTTTTTACCACTGTTTCTAAGACCTTCTCAAGATTTGGTAAGGTATTGATTGGTCGTAGCTCCTCAGCCTTAACTGTGCTCTCAACCTTTCTGACCGGAACTACCGTAGATACTCTCCATTCCTCGGGCACTACACAACTTTTGTGGATAAGTTTTGTCAAGAAGTAACCTAAGTATGGTAATGAATCTCTGATTACACCTTCAGTGATAAGTTTTTTCCCCCCAATTTTGTATTTAAGCTTTATAATTATTTGTTCTAAATCTTCTAACGTTATTTCTTCCAATTTAAATGTAGTATCAATATCATAATAATTATTTTCATTATTTTCTATGTTCTCAATGCTGCTATTAATATCCACTATACTGTCTACGAAAAAAGTATTTAACACCTCTGCTATTTGACTTTTGTCTTCAACGTACCCATGAACGAAAGACACAAGATCACGCGGGAAGGAAAGAAAGAAAAAAGTTATTTTCTAGCTGCTGAAATCTCGACGCCATCTTTGTTGTAAGAAGTAAACAACGAAGAAAACCGCGAAATTGTTGAACGCACGAATAATCATTTTTATTATGCAATTCTTCTATAAATCATGTCGTTGTGTTAAATTATTCTTTACCTTATGTGTACACAAGTTGTCACAGGCGAAAATGAAGAAAATTGCAGTAAAAAGCCACCACCAAATTGTAAACAACGGAGAAATGTAAACAAACGGCTAATGTCAAAATCGTTAAACTTTTTCCCTTAATGCGAATCTAACGGGCTACTCTCCTGCCTGCGTGATCTTGTCTTTTTGGTTCATGCAACGTACCGACCATTATGGTGTATTAATGTAATATCGTCTTGATTACCTTTATAACATACAGTTTGCTTTAAGGGTTTCCACATTAGCTTGCTATCTGATTTATTATTTATAATTTTATGTTCCATATATTCAATTTTTTTAATTTTTATTATTTTTTTTGTATTCTTTTTTAATTTTATAATATTCGGACCAGTCACCATAGTCTGTTGCTAAGTTGTAAGCCACCAATATTCTTTTATTTAACTGGGTTAATTCATAGTCATAATATTTATTTCTTATCTTAACATTTATTTCTTTCACATACGTTAGTTGTTGCATACAGTTAAGCAGACACGAATTTATGTACGCCAGCATGCCATCTAATTCAAGTTGGCAAATTATTGAGAAGTAACAGTCTCTAAGTAAGTTAACAAGGTTTTCTCCGCTGTACTGTTCCCAGGAGACTATCTTCGACACCGATCTGAGGGAGATTACTTTTTTTATATTAATATTAAACATTATGGTCTCATGATCAGATATTCTGTGTCTATCAAGCCTCTTAGGTACAACGTGTTTATCATTCGAGAACAGGAGGTCAATCTTTGTCTCTGATATCTCAGCTATTCGCGTATTAAAATCAACAAGTTGTTATATGGAAATAGAGCTAAACAACGCCTTTAGTTTCGCACTATATGTCGATTCTTTGTTCATATTAATATTAAAGACGCCAACAATTATACTATTAGTCGTTGAATCACATATTTCAGTAATTATTGTTTCTAGATATTTAATAAATTCAGAGTCACTACTACTTGGAGTGATAAACAACTCTAATTTGGCACTTAACCTCAAGATTTTTTAACTGGACGATAGTACACCACATATTACCATCAAAAGATTTATTATATTCACTCTGAATTCGAGTGAATTATTAACGTACATAGCTACACCTCCCGTGTGCCTGCTGTGTGAGTTACATCTTACTGTCGTGAACGATGGTATACTTATTTCAGCTTCAGAAATTTCATCTGTTAATCTTGTTTCGGAACACAGTAGGATTGCAGGATCACACAGTTCGACCAGTCTATCTATTTCGAGTTTATTATGTACTAGCTTTTACCCGCGGGTTTCACCGCACACGTCAGAAGGAATTAAAGGGGCCATGTGACTTGTGGTTCCGAAATTATGGCTGATAAAAAATTGCACACCTATGTTAAGAGCTACGCCCTCTTTTACAAACTCATTTATATATACCTTACTATAAGCACCTACCATAGATATGTCTGCATACCAGATGTCATGTTTATGTGGCTTATGCTTCCAAAGTTATAGCTGGTAAAATATTCCACGCCTTTGGGATTTGCCATGCCGCCTTTCACAGTCTCATTTATATCTACACCTTACTATAAGCACCTACAATATATGTCTGCATACCAAATTTCAAGCTCATATGACATGGTTCTGAACTTATAGCTGATAAAAAATTCCACGCCTTTGGGATGTGCCACGCCCCCTTTTACAGACTAATTTATATATAGCCTACTATAAGCACCTGCCATAGATATTTCTGTATACCGCATTTCAAGTTCATGTGACTTACGGTTCCGAAGTTAGATCTGATTAAATAATTCACGCCTATGGGAGGTGACATGCACCCTCTTCCAATACCGCCCATTTTTTCGCATGAGTATGGAGTTAATTTTAATTATATCGACACCAAGTTCCAAGCTCTACCACAAATATTTCAAGAGATATACAACATGAAAATTATCCAGTACTGCCCATTTTTCTCTATGCCTATAACCTTCCCGGGGTAAAAGCAAATAAGTATGCAAAGTTTCGTGCGATTCCGTATATCGGTTCAGAAGTTATAAGGTAATATACAAACAGACATTCACATTTATATATATAGATAGATTCAACTGTTTACATTTAAATAAATTAACTTCAAGTCTTTTGTTGGTTTTCGATAAGCATTCTCTAGAGTTGGTTGCTAATAGCCGATACGCTCCTTTTGCAGTTTGAGCATTCTTTACTGAATATGCTATGTTTAATGTCTAGCTTGAACCCGAGATCGTTATTGGCGTCTACACAGTTACCACATGCCGGATTGTCCACCTGGACCTTACATTCGTCAGTTTTGTGTTCCCCCAAGCTACGGCCACACCTTAGCATTTTAGTACAGGTGTTTTCGTTGTGGATGAACCCTAGACATTTAAAACATCTTTTAACATTTTGTCCATCATATACTCCACGTTGATCCCATCCAATGTTAAGTCTTGCATGCTTCAACACTTCAAAGTATTTACCATGATCAATGCTAATTATTGCACTAAAGGTGTGCCCTGAACTGTAATTTTTCTTTTGTTTATAAATCTTCACNTAAAAACCTTCAGGCATTTTAAATTAGCATTTTTAAGAAACTCATTTTGAGATTTTATTTTGGCAACTATTTCAACATCACTATACTCCTCACTCATATTGGTGACTTTAATTTTTGGATTAATGATCTTAGATTCCTTAATTTCATACACCGCTAAATCTAACTTCTTTTGCAGAGTATTCTTGATTTTGTCCTTCTCAGAATTGTAGTTTGCCCTAATAACAACTGAGCCATTATTTTTATCTATTACCTTATTAATTTTCATATCAGTAGCTCAATCTTATTTAAGTCTTTTTTTGTTATATCAACCGCTTGCTTCGCTTTTGGTTTGACAATAATTGGTGGGAGACTTTTCAGAGCTGTTGAATAAGACATCTTAGTTTTCCTGTATTTGTATTTTGTTCCCGAACTTTTCGGCCGCTGTGGTGTAGTGGTAAGCAGTGCGCGCTTCCACTTCGCAGCACCTGGGTTCAAACCCTGGTCAAAGCAACATCGCAAAAAATACAGAAAAAAGGTTTTTTCTTAACAGCGGTCATCCCTCGGCAGGCAATGGCAAACCTCCGAGTGTATTTCTGCCATGAAAAACAGCTTCTCATAAAAATACATTCTCCGTTCTGAGTCGGCGTAAAACTGTAGGTCCCCCCGCTTTGTGTGACAATATCAAGGCGCACGCCACAACTCGGAGGAAAAGCTCGGCCAAACACTAACATATGTGTAAGCGCCAATCTATTATTATTATTAACTTTTCTTACTTCCTGTATTATCTCCTCTCTTTGCTTAGATAAACTTTCAGCACATTTTTCAAGATGCTCTTTATTAACCGTGTACAGTTTTTCTACCCTCTTAATAAGCTCATCATTCTCCTTGTTTCCTTTTTTAATCAGCCCTATTCTGCATTTCGATTACGTTCTCGCATTCCGCTCCGCAAGAATCGAACTTAGGTATTCTACGTTACGATCGAATCGAAAGAGGAAGAGAGAAAACATCTTTCGAAATCAGCTGTTTGCCTAGGAGTGTGTGAAATCGAAACAAAACAAAGAAATATTTGCCACCAAACTATAGCAGCTTATGAAGTTAAAGTTTGTAAATATTTTAAAATAACTAAATATATCTAGCATCACTGTAATTTAAAAACAGGGTTCGGAAATTCTCACTCACATTCTCTCACGTTCGCGATCGATAATATTCCAAGTCTATTTTTGCATTCTTATATCGCGAGTGAAAAATGCAAACAAATTTATCATCTCTCACATTCGGAATGCGATCGACAAAAAAATTTTCGCTGCTTTTCATTCGCGATCGAAAAAAGCAAAGAAATTTCCTCTCACTCGAATATGAGAAGTCCGAGCATTGCCGATGTCGGCCTCTCATAAATAAGAAAAACGATGCAAATAATCCATTCGCGATCACTCACAACAGCTTATCGCGATAAACTTTTCGCGAAAAATTTTCAACGACGTTGTATGGGAGATATTTTTCGCGTTTGTTTTGGGTATGCATTTTGTTATGCATACAGCGTACATACATATGTACATATGTATATGTAAGTAATGCAAGCAAATGCTTTTCGGTTGGAAGGAATGTGGGAATATGCACAAATATATGAATTATGGTGGAAACATATATGTATGTATCTACATATACATAAATTACGTACATGCATACGTGTAGTTAAAGTATATTCCAAGCGTACACTTTTCAGTATAATGGTGTATCTGCATGTTATTTTATTATAATGATTGCGTTTATTTTTAA
>NW_016157299.1:353515-387335 GCF_001687245.7 Rhagoletis zephyria
GCTCCTTTACGTGGCAACTGTAGTAGACGTCGCAAGGCTTCACGCTTACTTTACCTTGCCCCGTCCATCGCATTTCTTGGATGGCGGTGATGTCAGCCTTTGTCTTCCCGAGGACATCAACCAGCCGGGCAGAGGCACCTTCCCCATTAAGGGTCCCCGGATATTCCAGGTGCATACCCTTAAATCATAGTCCTTTATACGTTTGCCGTGGTCGTCATCAGAAAAAGGGGGTCTCATCCGAGGCTGTTTGCTTCTTTTCATTGGGCGGGGTTTTAACGTGGCGGGACCCAAACCCAGCGCACGCGAAGTTTTACGCCTTCTCACTTTAGCTCGCTCCCAAACGGGTGTTTGGTTGCTACCCAGAGGATACGTGGATATAAATATCCGGAGGTTGTGAGCTGCGATGCACAAAAATCGCTTCTGGCCACTCCCAGGTGAATGGCAGTCAAAAGTTTTCCACTTCTGCGCACGGAACCATCCTCAATGTAGAATAGGTATAATCGTAAATTTCGAAGATTGATCGAAAGGAAACGGAACGCAGAATACCAAAGTTGCCAAACGGAGAAAATTTCGATTCGAGTGATTATAATCATCAATATATAATCTGTTCCAATAGCAGTCCGGTTTACAGGATTTAGTCAGAACTTACAGGAAGTCATTCCTATTGACATAAAACCTGTAAGTGGGAACACATTTGAGAGAGTAACTGAGCAACTGTTCTTAGTCAGAAGTTACAGGATTTAGTCCGGAGTTTTTTTTCCTGTAAGTTCATGAAAAGTGTCAAACGATCAGCTGATTTGCATGTGCAAGCAAAAACAAACAGCGGTGAAAGCAAAATACCTTATATTTGTAAAAAAAATGGAAGTAAACAACGAAATGTTTGAATATGTATAGATTTTAATAATTATTTAGTGATATTTCAGCTAAATCAGTGTTGTACAAATGACATGTAAACAAACCGACTGACGTTTTTACAGGAAATAGTGCTTTTTGCGTTCCTATGCACTTCTGCATCTGTTCTCCTTTTACTCTCATTTGAGAGAGTAAAATTGTAGTTTGACAGTTCCACAGGTTTTAGTCCGAAGTTCAAAGGAACAGACTAATATATATAAGTGACCTACTAGCTCTCTCAGTGAACGGTTGCATTTTTTGATTTTGCTTATAAACGTTATACACTTTGTGTAAAACACTTATATTACGGTTACGGTTACAGTTATTTTCCTTATTCAACTGACTTTATATATTTTTTTGTTTAAAAATAAAGATTAAAACCAAGTACGTAAATACATATTTGTGTGTTCCAAATGGCCCTGGGGGCCACCTACCTTGGGGAGAACAGGTATGCCCTGTTATCTCCGTCCCCGAAACCAAAACGAAAAAAAACCTGATTTAACGCCGTTGGACCCTTTCCCTGGACTCCCAATCATGAAAAAGGATGACCCGAAATTCCTAATTATAAAATCATCTGATGATAGAAAACCGATTACAACTTTTTCGTGCTTTGCGATCCATAAAAGAATTCAAGCCATAAGCAGTGAGGGCAACGTCATCTCTGAGCTTCGTGATGGCAGCTTATTGCTGCTTGCTAAGAATAAGAAAGCTGATGATAAGTTCCTGAATGCTAAGACAGTACCCGGTGTTGGAAATATTTCTATAAAGTTACACAATAACCTCAATTCGGTAATAGGCACAATTTATGCGCCCTTCTTAATCCACGTATCCGAAGACGAAATAGTTGAAGGCCTCAAGGAACAAGGAGTAACAGCTGCTTATAAATTTTCAAAAATTATTGATAGCACTCGTAAGCCTTCTGGCGCCATCTTGTTAGCCTTCGATAAATATACTCTCCCGGATAAAATTGAGGTCGCCTGGAGGATTCTTGACGTTCGTCCATACTACCCTAACCCTAAGCGTTGTAAGGTATGTCAATCTATTGGTCACACTGCTAAGCATTGCCATAATACCCCAGTCTGTGCCACGTGTACACTTCCCCCCCATACTCCATCAGATTGCACTAGAGTCTTATGAGCAACCACCCTTCCTCATCGAACCAATGTCCTAAATTCCAACAGATGAGAGAGATCCTCAAAGTTAAAACTATAAATAAGTGTTCAATGCGTGAAGCCATTAAAAAATATAATAGGCAAATCCCGTTTACTCCCAAAGCTAATTTCTATGCAAACATAACAAAAACATCCAACCAAATCATAGAATCATCAACAAAAACTGAAAGCAACATTAAACCAAAATATGAATCTTCCATCGCATTTAATTCTTCTCCTTCTTTTGGAGACTCCTCTCCTTCCCCTAACTTCTCCCCCGTTACCAACTTTGATAACTCTTCACCCAACACCCTTTCCCCTCCCCAATGCTCGTTTCTCCCCTTTCCTTTTCCCAACAAATTCCTCTCACCCCACCTAATACTCTTGAGTTATCCTCTCCCCCCTCTTCATCTAAGTAATTCTTTCTTTTATTTCTTGCCTTCATGATTTCTCTCTTGCAGTGGAATATGAATGGTTATTTAAATAACTATATTGAACTAGAGTACTTAATTAAAACTATTAACCCCTCAGTCGTTTTGTTAAATGAAACCCACCTTGCACATAATATCATAGCCCCTACTCCTAAAGCTTATATTGGATACTTCTACAACCTGCCCTAAATTACCAATAGTAAACAAGGCATTGCAATCCTAATTAAAAAATCTGCCTCGTTCTACCTATTACCCTATTTCCTCTATATCATGTTGCTGTAGAGCTCCAGTTAGCAAACAAAATTTCAATTATTTGTGCTTATTCACCTCCTAATGAATTTTTCTCTTTAACCGACTTTAATAATCTTACTCCCTCTTCCTCTAACCCTACAAGAATTGTATGATGGAAACTAATACATAGGTATTTTTGTTACTAACACATTTGAAAATATTGCTAATATTTTTGCGTTGGTTAAAAAAAGACCATAAAGCTCTTATTTTTACGATATTGCAAATGTGGATGCGAGAGTGAAACAACTAATATATTCGACAGAGTTGCATTTTTTATGACAGTTTAGGAGTTCGAAGAAAAGCGCGCTGACGCTTAAATTAAAAGGAATTGTGGCAGCGTGCAGACGTGAAATTTGAGCGAATATTAAATTGTTATTTAAAACAAATAAGAGAAGCGTGATAAAAATAAGTGAAAAAATGAAAAGAAGACATTTTCAAAATTGTCTTTATAAAGAAAAAAGGACATTTGAGTCCAATGTTAAAAATTATAAAAGATTGCTAGAAGTGGAATGTGCGGGTAGTGAAAGTGAAGAAAATTCGAGGGCTTTTGTGAAAAGTATTCCCCTTATATCCACAAGTGAACCCGATCCTGTAGCTTCACCACCTGAAGTAGATAATGAAAGTCAGATCAGTAATTGTTTGGCCACCGATAGTTTGGATGCGGAGCCCGAAGCGTCCACTTCTTTAGCTTTAAGTTTCCCTGCAGAAAATATTGACGCAAAGAAAAAGTGTGACGAACTTAAATCATGGGCTGTTATTTTCAGATTGTTGAAAAGAGTGAAATGCTTGCACAAAATAAGGCAATAAGCGAGTGCAAGGTCATGCTCAAAAAGGTGACGGAATCGGTGTTCCGCATGACTGGTGAGACCCAGGACAAAGAGCTGGACGACATCGCGAGCACGTTGCCGCTGCAGTCTCAGACGGCAGTCGCTAAAGTGGAGGAGAAACTGCAATGCCCGGAGTATGCCCAAGCAATGGTAAAAAAATCAAAGGGGTTTAACTGGGACGGAAGGTGGGAGAAAAAGTCCCTTTGCAAGTTGGCACTCATCGATACCATTTTGCGAAGTATACATTACAGTTAACTTTGTACTGTTAAAATTATTAATAACTTGTTCTTATTTAATTTAGACGTATTTAAAAAACAAGGATCGAGGAGTTTCGAGCTCACCGTTAAAAAATCTATTTTGCTGAGTCATCATAGAATTAAGCAGCGCACTTATCTACGCAACAAAAATAAAATACAGCAAAATAATGTAAAATAAAATAATATAAATAAAAACATATAATAATTTATAATAAAAAGACAATAATAATAATAATAATTATAAAATTTGAAATGAAATAAGTAAGAAAATTAAAAAGAAAGAAAAAACCTAAAAAAAACCATAAAAATGAAATGAATTGACTTATTTTTTTAATTATAAATCGTTATGTGTTTTAAATAAACCTTATTTTCAACAAATTGAAAGACAACTTGTAATACCTTTGCTCAATAACAAAAAATTATTACGAGATTTTGCGTAATTGAACGCTTTATCATTTAAAAACTTGTGAAAATATGTTAAAATTTTCTATTATTGAACAAAGTATACATATTTATTAATTTATAGAAAATGTTTGCATCAACTGTGATTAACACGCGTTATCAATATTTATATCAAACATGAGAAATCATTGTTGATTAATTATTACATCACATATGATAGTCACAATGGCATGTTTTATACACCAGGTATGATAGTCACAGTTGCATGATTTTTACATCAGCTATGATGGTCACAATTGCATGATTTTTATATCACGTATGATGGTCACAATTGCATCATTTTTATATCACGTATGACGGTCACAATGGCCTAATGTTTACATCAAGTATGCTAGTCATGCTTGACAAATATTTCCATCATTGATGATTATAGTCTATATGCCAAACCCCGTTCGAGTAAACAGTGCGGCTATATGCTGATCAAGTTTGTATAACTAGTCTGTTAGAAAAGGATGCAGCATCACACGAACACAAATGTTTCTATCAATTTTTGCATTTTGACCTTAATAATGTGATAGAAACTTGCTTCCAGGCATGGACAGAAATTGTTATCACAATTGAATATCACATGACCGGTCAAATGACTGTCATCGTTCTTGCAGGGAATCAATCTATCCCTGTATCGTCATCGAAAACTGTTAGGCCTACTCCCTTATGGTGGAACCGTGATCTAGCAGAGTTAAGACAAGATCAACAACGTAAATGGCATGAATTCAAACGTAATCGCATCTCAACCAATCTTATTCAATACAAGAATCTTATTCAATAGAAGAAATCTTACGCTTTATTTCGACGTGCATCTAAAGCTGCCAAAATGTCTTCCCTGCAAGAACAGTGACTATCATTTGACCAATCATTTGAGTAGCAAGACTGATAGAGATTTCTGTCACTGGCTACCTACAAGTTTCTATCAAATTCTAAAGCGAAGTGTGAAAAATCTGATGGAAACTTTTGTGTACGTGTGATGCTTCATCTCCTTCTAACATATACGTTCTGGCATCCCTACAAGAACAGTGACTATCATTTGACAAATCATTTGAGTGGCAAGACTGATAGAGATTTGTGTCACTGGCTGCCTACAAGTTTCTATCAAATTCTAAAGGGCAGTGTGAAAAATCTGATGTAAACACATGTAAACATTAAAATGCAATTGCTTCCAAAAATTCACTTCCTCCATTAACTCTTCTTGTGACACCAAAAAAATTTGGTCGGATATAAGAAGGCTAACTGGATTTCCATCTTCCTCCTCCATCACATCAATTAATTCACCTCGAGGCAAACTTCTATATCCACGGGATATAGCTGAAGAATTTGCTCTCTTTTATTCCAATAACTCCTCTGACACTAGTTTCCCTTCTGAATTTTATTCAACTAAATGTTCAATTATCTCATCCTCGTATCTCCCTCCTAACGCTGTATCTTTCTCTGTCAAGCTATTAGATGCTAATATTTCTGTACTTGAATTCCGCACAGCTCTTACCACTGTTAGAGGCAAAACACCTGGCATAGATAAGATCTCCTATACCATCATAAAACATTTCGCTTCTTTTCTTCTTTTCCCGTATTGGATCACATTATAACAACATCTATATCACTGGTGATTACCCTGTTTTGTGGAAGAAGAGCTCGATAATACCAATTTTGAAGCCAGGTAAACCCTCTGCGAGGTAGGTAGTTACCGCCCCATTTCCTTCCTGCCGTGCCTTGGTAAACTGATGGAGAAGGTTATTGCATCCAGGCTCACCTGGTATGTTCATAAGAATAAGTTTCTCCACCCTAACCAGGTTGCATTTAAGAGGGGGCAGGGCACTATTGACGCTCTTTTGCATTTAGATAATTTTGTTTCGGAAGCATTGTCTTCCAGAGATCACATATCGTTACTCTCGATAGATTTTTTAAAAGCCTTTGACCGTATTGGCATCCATGTGGTATTAAGACAGCTTATTGAATGGAAAGTTGGCCCTCGTATATACAATTTTATGAAATCTTTTCTTCATTCTCTCTTCTACCTTTCCTCTTGATAATGGAAGGTTCCCATCTTTCTGTTATTCTTTTTATTATTGCATTTGATGAAATTAGTGTCATCATAAGGTGCGTCCGACAAGTAAAAAATTTGTAATAGTTTTCCAAATTTTTACTGGATGGCATTCGATAACGACAAAAAATTATCCAACACACAAAAATTGAGAGAGCAAGCGTTTATTTTGATGCCAGAGAAGCGTTCATTTTGTATTGGCAAAATTTTAGTCAGCAAAAATTATCCAACACGAAAACAGATGATCACAAAACATATGGTTGCAATTTTTGTAAACAAACAAAATTGCATTTTCCGAGTTTTGGTATTTATATGCCTTTTGGCTGCCTGCTATGTGACTTTATGATAGCGCCAACTAGTTTTTACTTCTAAAAATGTTTCTGGCGAACATTGAACGTTCACTTTCTTTTTGCCTTCTATGGAGACAACATGAATTTCAGTTTGTTTACAAATAAAACATAAACAAAGTCAGCTGGTGTGTCTTCTTCTTCCGGTTTTTGCAAGTAATGGCTAATTTCCTGTTCGTTTACTTTTTTGCTTTTTCATCTCTTTGGGAGAGAATTTTCGCTTACTCTCTTGATTTTGATTGTTGGCTGGTGTTGGCTAATTTTGTTATCGAACGCAACTATTAACAAATTTCCTAATGTCAGCCATCTTATTTACGCTGATGATTTGCTACTATTTTCTAAAACTTCTAATCTATCTTCGGTTATGGTATCTTTTACTGAAATTCTATCTCTCATATACAATTTGTCACGTTCTTCAGGCGCCTCAATCTCATCCTCTAAATCCAAATGGATACATATTTGTATTTAAGAAACGAAATTGTACTATTCCTTTACTGTCTTTTAGTAATGTAAATATACCTTGTACAAATAGACTTAAGTTTCTCGGCATTGTATTAGACTCTAAGTACTCATTCAAGGATCATTGTAAACATACAAGAGATAAACTATTATCTAGCTTAAGTATTATTAAGTATCTTTCGTGCAAGCGCTCACTCACTGGCCCGGCTCTGCTGTTGAAGGTCACCTCCGCTCTCATATTGTCGACTATCAGCCATGGACTAGAAATATATGGGCATCATGGCAAACATAATCTTAAGATGCTAGCAGCTCCGTACCATACTGCTGTTCGCCGCTCTCTTCGCGCCTTCCCTACATCTCCAATAAAGGATATGTTAACTGAAGCTGGGTTGCCTTCGTTAAACGACATAATGGTAGATTCCATCTATAAGCTCTACCCAAAATTCGTCACTGGCTCCATCTCTCTGCTTCTGAAAAACTTTTATAGAGCTGCCTCACGGAAGCGGTTACCTAAGGTTCAATCCACCATTTATAAATGTACTCATCACCCGCCATGGACAATTAAAGAAGGATCATTCGTCAGCGATCTTGTTACCCTTCCTAAATGCAGCACAACTAGCTCTGAGTACATAGCCCGATTCTCTGAAGTTGCAAATCAGTTCAAATCGAGTGGCTGGCAGTTCATTTTTACTGATGGATCTAAATCTTCTAACACCTCTTTCGCTGCTGTGAAAGAAAATAATATACCTATATCGTACGGTCTTCTGCTACCCTTCTGTTCTGTTTTCACAGCTGAAGCTACTGCCATTCTTCACGCTTTTAACTTTTCTAAGCAAAGTAAAGGAAAATTTGTCATTTGCACAGATAGCTTATCTTGCTTTAAAGCCATACAAAACTTCAGCAATACTAATTACATTGTCTGTGCTTTAAGAAACGTCCTAATCGCTTCCCCCCACAAACTGAGAATTATGTGGGTTTCGGGCATCAAAGGCAATTCGATGGCGGACAGAACTGTCAAAGAAATGTGCAACATCCCTACAATGACCTCATCTCTCTTCATCAAGAGCGACATAAACCGGGTTATAGCTCAACAAAGAAGTACCAAGTTAGCAGCTGACTGGATGAATTATACCCACCATTACTCCCGCAGTAACATTAATCGGTCTAAACCAACTTATTCGACGTCCGTCCCAGCAAACTACATCACTCCCTATATACGATTACGTATTGGCCACACCATTATTACAAACAGTCATCTACTGAATGGTACCAGTCCTAACCAGTGTCCTTATTGTGATTCCACCGTTAGCGTTCTACACATTGTAGCTTTTTGTACTGTTCTGGCAAATCACATACATCGCATTTTTGTAAATGATGATCCATTTGGATTACTAATGAACCCTTCTACTAACAACATATCGTCACTACACACGAATAAAGGCGCGCTAGTGTTTTGACGGCGAAAAAAGGCGCGTAAAAAAATTTTGCGAAAAAAAAGCTTATGAAAAACTTCGGCGAAGTATGTTAAGAGTCTTTGACGCTGAATTTTTTTTATGCGTCTTTTTTCGCCGTAATTTTTTGAGCTCGGGCCTTTATTCGTGTCTAGTGACGATATGCAAAATTTACAATTTTCTCAATGATACTGATCTTCTCCGACGCATTTAAGACAAAGCCTTTTTCACCAGCCAGCCGAAAGCCTCTGCTGCTAGCGCTGCTGTTTCATAGGTTGTATAGTAATTGTTATTATGATATAATCTTTCTTAAATAAAAAATAAAATAAAAAAAAATCCTCAATATTCAATAGTGAACACAGCCAGGATCAAACCAGATTACCCATCAACAATACCTACAAATTTACTCAAACCCCTACATACGTCTTCGGATTGGACACACTATGTTGTTGTTGTTGTAGCGGCTACAACAACCCCGCCCAGGACGGTTGGTATCTTAGTCGTTGTCGTCAAGTTCCACTAACGCAGCCCTAGGAAGCGTGCAGCTTCTGTAGGGTTGGTCCACACGGACAAGGCCGTTAGGGTTGTCGGGTTTTCCGGGCATGCGAAGAGATGTTTCGAGTCATGTGGGGTCTCTCCGCATGCCGGACACTCATTTGGCACATCCTCATTCAATCTACTCAGGTAGGAGTTTAACCTGCTGCAGTAGCCGGAGCGAAGTTGTGCTAGTGTCGTTCGCGCCTCCCGAGGCAGATGAAGCTCCGTCTCGTCTGTGTCCGGGGGCGGTATACCTAGAACGGCAATCACAGGTCTTGAGTCTACATAACTCGAGACTGACTCCCTGTGAATGCCGTTCAGGGCCAGTCGGTAAGCTGACGGGTCCAGAGGTTGCTTGATGAACCTCTGGACTTCGTTCGTCAGTTCATATAGATGCCTCCTGACGTGCCTAGGCGAGGGCTCCTCTGCAAGCAGCTGTCTGTTTGGGTGGCCACTTCTGTGGCTCCCGATCAGGAACTGCTTGCAGAGCATTATGTTGTGCTCCTTTACGGGGAGCATTTGCGCCTCGCCGTGGAGATGATGTTCGGGCGACATCAGGAGGCATCCTGTCGCTGTCCTGAGTGCGGTGTTCTGTACAGTCTGTAGCTTCGTCCACTGCGTCCTACTAGTCCCCGGCGACCACACTGGCGCTGCGTAGTTTAAAACCGGCCGGCCTATTGCCTTGTATGTTGCCAGCAACGTTTCTTTGTCTTTGCCCCAAGTACTGCCGGCTAGCGACTTGAGGACCTTGGTGGTTGAGGGAGCTTTGAAATGTAAAAGTTAAACAGTAGCGGAGAAAGGACACCACCCTGAGGAGCCCCCTGTTTTATTTCCCTGAATTTACTCGTTTTGTCTCTAAACATTACCGACGAGTGTCGACCACTCAGATAATTTGCCGACCACCGTTTGAGCCTCTGTGGGAGAGAGGAGGCCTCTATATCTTCTAGTAGCGTGGAATGGCAGACGGTGTCAAACGCCTTTGACAAGTCCAACGCTACTAGAATCGTTCTCTCACAGGGACGGTTTCGGTTAAGGCCACGAGTTATCTGAGTGTTTATGGCGTTAAGTGCTGTTGTTGTACTGTGCACTTTACGGAAACCATGCTGATGCTTCGCTGGGGTCAAGTGGTTTGTGAAGTACGGGAGTAGCAAGGCCTCGAGTGTCTTCGCTACCGGGGAAAGGAGTGTTATCGGACGATAAGAATCTCCTTTGTTGGCAGGTTTCCCCGGTTTGAGCAGTGGGACCACTCTCCCCACCTTCCAGATGTCTGGGATGATGAGAGTGGCCATTGACAAGTTGAGGACCTCCGTTAGGTACGCTACCCCCGCAGGACCCAAATTTTTCAGCATCAGCATGCATATTCCGTCGGGACCCATGGCTTTGGAGGCTTTCGCCTTCCCGATGGCCACCTGAACTTCACCGCAAGTGAAAGCAAGGGGGGCACAGGTTGTTGGCAGTTTGTGCAGCCTTCTGGTCACTCGACGCTTGGCTTTGTCCACCGGAGGATGCAGTATGAACTGCCGGCTAAAATAGCTCGCGCATCGCTCCGGGTCCGCCGGAGCATGGTCGCCGAAGGAAATTTCGACTCTGTCGTCGTGCTTCGTCGGATTGGACAGCGACCTCACGGTTGACCAAAGCTTGGACACACTAGAGTGACGCATGCTCACCTCCTTGGGAGAAATAGAACCAACATCTGTCCATTTTGTGACTCAACAACTGTTCTTCTACTGGAATTTTGCCCAATACTGTAAGATAAAGGCAATACAATTTTAATACAGACCCTGTTTGTCTTCTTTCGAATACAACTGAGGAGGATATAAGAACGGTATACAAATTTTTAAAAGAATGTGACCAACTGAGAAGAATTTAAAACAAAATATTTATTCAACGGACAGCTGATAGCCTCTGATGCTAGCGCAGCATGATTAGGTTGTATATATATTAATAACATGTATAAGCTTTAATAAATAAATAAATACAAATAAAATATTTCCACCTTAAAAAAAGAATACTGTTTTGATAAGGACTAAAACCCCTATCGATCTGAATATAAACTTTGTTAATCAGAGAAATGTACGGATTCTGCACTTATACCTCTTCCTTTTTTCGGGGCAAACATTTTGCTTACCTTCCAGGAGCTCAACATATTTGGAATAGCGAGGTTTAACCACACGTTTCTTTTTTTTTCTAATCGCTTCACTTATTGTCGAATGGGAACGGATGAATGGGTTTCCAAAAATATTTTGTTTCATCAGGTCTAAAAATATTGAAGTTGATACATGAATGGAAATACGTCACGATAGCTTAGAGATCTATACTTCTAAATGCAAGTAGCCGTTTGGTATCTTACCGCATATATTCGTTTCTATCGAAATTTTTAGTAAAAGGGAATAATTTCTATTCAATTCCACCAAGCTGTTCAAAGGCCATTTTCCCAAACCTTTGGTATACAACAAACGTACATTTTGAGCACTCATCCACTTTGCTGACCAAACTCGATTCATTTTGTAATTGAACCCTATGATCAAATCTTACAGTTTGTAAAGGGTATTATACAAAAATTTGTAAACATGCTCTTGCATAATTAACAAATCAACAAAAAGCGTCAAACTGAAAATGGAAAAATGGATTCCGATTGCCTTCCAGAATCGAAGATTTGCTCGAAATAATCGATTTCAGTTATCGATGATAAAATTTACCCGCTTTTACATTAGGCAATGCTGTCAAGACAATAAAGAAATATTTATCAAAGCTCTGACAGACCTGTGGTTTGTACCATCGTAAGGTTCCATAATTAAAGTTACTCTTCTTCTTACCGTTTTTTCTGGCAGGCTGTAGGTGTGTTTTTGGGTGGGCTTTAGTAGTCAGCCGCACCTTGTGTTTTAAGAAAACCAGGTGGAATAAACAAATGAAACTTGGTCAGGATGTTAAGGGAGGTATCCTCTAAAACATGTGTAAGTAAAAAATATAAACAATGGCCCGTAGTCATAGTCAAAATAAAGTCGACTTTAAAGTTAGTTGCAGCTTTTTTGACAGATATCCCATTGAAAATTATGTCAAAAAGCTGCAACTAACTTTAAAGTCGACTTCATTTTGACTATGACTACGGGCCTATATCATTGTTTATAAGTTATTTGTTGTTAAAATTTCTTAAGTCGTTCCACTTGGTTTCACTTATTCTTCTTTACCGCCATTGCTCCCATTTGACGTAAACTGTGCTTTTGACGTTTTCTTTTAAATTGAAGCTGCCATATTCTTTGAAGACTCTAAAACGTGGTTTTTTACAGTGAGGACCAAATATCCGTGAGGAATTTGGCCCACACAAATACCCGCCATCAAAACAACCAGCCACACAATAAAGCACAGCAACACAATCCCAAGCAGCCAGCTACGCAACAAGTCACAGCAACACGAGTCATGGCAACACCCGACAGCACCTTCGGTGCCATGACAACGCAACATCACACAGCAACATGTAGCTGCGCGACCACGTAACATCAAGCACACAGCCTATTAAAGTTAAAACACAGCCGATCAGCAGTGAGTCAGCAAGGAGCTGTGGCCGCGACGACAACTTCGACCGAGTGGAGATACCTTGTGCGACGATTTATATCTGTACAGGATATCGCCTCTTCGGAAGTAGAGGGCCGTGACAGCGTACCTAAGCGAGGGGGAGTAGACGCCGCCGTCAGCAGAGCGACATTAGCAGCGCGCCACTCAGCGGCATCATCAGAGCGCCACTCATCGACGCGACTAGAGTGCTACTCTCCGAAATTGCGAGAGCGCCGCATACCGGCGTCACCAGAGCGCTACTCACCGACGTTTTTAGAGTGCCACTCACCGGCACGACTAGAGCGCAACCCACATTGCTAGAGCGCTACATACCGACGCGGCCAGAACGCCATTTATAGACGTTAGCAGCGCGCCACTCAGCGGCGTCAGCACAGCGCTGCCCACCAGTACCAAAGTCAAGCCACTACAGCCTAACGGGCTCTTAACGGAACAAGGAGCCGTTACCCAGTCACTGCAAGTGACGCTACCGAATGTGTCAAATTGTTATTTGTTATATGTTCTTTTATAGAAATTAAGGAAAATTAAATAATAGAGTACGATTTACCAGAGCCCCGAAACTACAAATTTATTGTAACGAACCCGGGACACGGCGAGTATATCCCAGCATTCTAGAAGAAGCATCGGGGCAAACAAAAACGCTTCGTTACATTACTTAAAAAAAAAATTATTCCAAAATTATTTCAAGGAATATATTTTGAGCATAATTTTATAGCGAGCTATTAGTGGTTTATTTCTAAAATAAATTATAAAACGGAAGGCTAGTAAAATACTCCTATTACATTGCGTGTGTAGTATTGACGAATACTATAGTAACGGGGTCCCTTTGCTCTGTCCTTCTCTAAAATGATCGTTCATTTGTCGTTAATAAGATGATATTTATTGAGTACAATTATAATATGTATAGTTGATATAGTATTAGTACAAGATGTGTGCACCACGGTCCGTGGTGTTTCTGGCCGCTGTTTGATTTGTACTGAGTTTCCTCGTCAGCATGGAGTGGGAGTATACATATAGGTGTCGCTGAGCAAGTTGGTGCTATTCCGTTACATCGTGAGTGGAGCTAAGCGGACGTTAGAGAACGAGTATACTGCTTAGCAAGTGCAAGTTGTTACTATAGCTCTCGTAGACAGTGGCGGTACCGAAGGGGAGACTGTGTTTCACTGATGTAGTACAGTGAGTTGCATAAGTTTTCTCTACAAATTGTACATGCCGCCCCCGATGCTGACTCCAGCATTATGACGAACGTTTGTTTTTGATGACAGCGAGTTAGTTAAGGTACCGTGGTTACTATAAGAAAATAACAATGGGGTTAGTGAATTAGGTTGGCATCATTGCAAGTTGGAATCGGCAATTTGCAAATTTTAGAAATCGACCGCTTGTAAAGACCGTGTTGCGTACGAACAGTGACGACACGAACAAGGCTGTCTGATCCGGGATGTAGATCCGTAATACGCCCCAATAACCATTGATTGGGTGGTAATCGATCATCCTTTATCAAGACAAGTTCACCAACTGCTGGATTTGGATCTTGTCGTCTCCACTTAGCACGCGCTTGAGAATGCGAGAGCCAATCTGTGGACCATCTTATCCAAAACTGTTGAACCAATCTTTGGAGCTCAAAATATTGTAACGACAACGATTTGTTTTCAGGAGACGATTCCGGTGGTAACAGTAAAGCATCGCCGATTAGAAAGTGCCCGGGTGTAACGAAGGTTTGTGACGGAGATGATGTCTCACAGTTTTGTGAGCGTGGATGATCCAAATTTTTTACGGATGTATGTAAGCGTCAATTGCGCGCCACCATGTAGTGTAATTTGGTGAGCAAAGTCGATTAGAAGTTTCGTAAAGTGGTGAGTGCTCGGCAAAATCATGGGGTGCTTTTGATCATATGGTAGATTCGCATGATGTAAACGACCGCATATGCGTTTCCATCTAGGAAAGGTGTCAAACTGACTAGTTTGCTTGTTGTGGATATGTTGATTTTAGACTTAATACATCAAATTTCAGACCCAAAGGTTTCACCCTGTACCATGTGAACAATTCGAAAGAGACTTTGTTGAAGTTCGTTAGTGGTGAGCGGTCCACTGTGACGGTCTTCAATGCGATTTTTGCGCAGATTATGAAAAAATCGTAGCAGCCTAGCTGTTATACGTACCAGTTTGATATAGGAAGAATATCGTAGTAGTAACGAAGTTTCGGCAATTATCGAATGAGCTAATACTTTAGCTGGTTTTTCTTTGGTAGCTGTGCTGTCGATATCGTCTAGGCTACTGGAAGAAATAGCACAGGTCGATTTATCTTGCCGTAGCCATGCAGGACCGATCCACCAAAGATCGAATTGTTTAAGTTAAGTCGGAGTTAAACCTCTAGTCGCGCAGTCGGCCGGATTATCCTGAGTTTTGACATGACTCCATTGACTGGGCAAGCTAACTAACAAAATTTTAGCTACGCGATTCGCCACGTAGAGTTTCCATCGGTGTATATCACCGGCAATCCAGTGGATGACGATCGTCGCATCGGTCCAATAATATATCGGAATCTCACCACAGCGTTGTTGTAAGTGTTTTTGCGCCCATTTGGCAACGGTTTTAGCTAACACTGCACCACATTACTCTACTCGTAGAATCGTAATTAGATTCTGGGGTGTTACCTTGGCTTTAGACGTGATCAGATGGGTGTGGATCCCACCATGTTGGTATTGTATGCGCAGATATACGGCAGCTGCGTAAGCAGATAACGATCCGTCGCAGAAGGAATGTATTTCCATTGAGTGTGGCCGTAGTGTGTAATGAAGCCAGCGTGGTATTGAGATGTTTTCTATATTAGGTAGCTCAGCAACGAAATTTTGCCACGAGGTGGTGGGAGACGATGGGAGCTCTTCATTCCACTCTAAACCGGTAAGTTTTTCGTCTTGACGCTTTATCTTCGTTGACCAAATTTCTTTTAGAATAATTTTGGCAGCAATAGTTATCGGATTTAAGAATCCAAACGGATCAAATATGCGCGCGATAGTAGCTAGCACAGACCTTTTAGTTGCTGTATGAAATATTGAAAAGTTTAAAGAAAAGGTAAGAAAATCGTTATTAGGCTGCCAGTGCAAACCAAGCGTTTTGACAGTTTGGTCTTCGTTATGTTGCCAACTAGCACTAAATGAATGGTACTCTGTAGGGATCGACTGCAAAAGCTCAGGCGTATTACTTGACCACTTCCTGAGTTCCATACCGGCTGATTGTAGAGCGGAAATAAGCTGATTTCGCATTTGTACGGCTCTGGAGATCGTGTCGCTTCCACTTAACACATCGTCAACATAAATATCGTTGAGCAAAGGGGGAAACGTTCCTTTTCGTCTTGAGCGAGCTGGTGAGTGACTCTGATTGCGGTGTAGGGAGCCGAGGCTGCGCCGAAGGTCACAGTAGTGAGGCAGTATTCTTGGACATTTCCATCTTTATTTCGCCAAAGAATGCGTTGGTATTGCGCATCATCTTGGTGCATATCAATGCATCGGCAAATTTTTTGTATGTCCGCCAAAAAAACGAATTTGTGCAGACGCCAATTCAAGATGACTGCTGAGAGGTCATTTTGCAATGGTGGGCTGTGCACAACATATCGTTTAAGGAACGGCCATTTGATATTTTTGAAGAAGCGTCATACACAATGCGCACCTTAGTGTGGGATCTATCTTTCTTTACTACCGCGTGGTGCGGCAAAACACAGGATGTGAACGTGGACTTGTTAGATGCAGTGAGCAAATAATGTTGTTCCTCACTCGTTGTTGCCGGAACAATTTGATTGAGGTGAAAATAATCGTCTATACCCTCCATGTATTGAACAAGTAGGGTTTTGTTGTGCTGAAATTTACGCTCCAAGTGTAAAAACCGATTAAGTGCAATTTGCTTGGATTTTCCTTACGTTTGATTAGGGTCGTAAAGTGATTTTAACGGAAGTCGAACAAGATATTTTCCATTGGCTTGTCTTCCGTGTGTTTTTTTAAAAAACTCTTCTTGCTCAGACATTGGTGTTTCCGTAGGCACTTGTTCGCTTTCGTAGAACTTCTGCACAAGGGCCTCTAGTTCAAGGTTAGCGTGATGGCAGCGAACCGTAATAATCGACGATGGTGGAGAATCGATTCGACCCAACAAAATCCAGCCAAGATGTGTTTTTTGAGCTATTGGCTGATCAAATGCGCCAATGCGCATTTCCGGTAGCAAGATTTGAGCAAGAATCAGGTCGATTTTCTTCGGCTGATAGTATAATGGGTCTGCTAGAGCAAGACCGTGAAGATGAGACAGTTGTTGTGGCACGCTGCGCCTACTTGGCAACTCGGTTGTCAGTTGCTTCAACACATACGCGCTTTCAATCGGAGCGGCAAAGGTTTTATCGTGACAAGATTGAAGAGTGCAGGTTACCAAAAACTTTGACTAGCTTAGCGCATCTGGATCCACTCCAAAGAAGCTTGCAGCAGTAGGATGACGTGCAAGGCCTAAACGTTGAACTGCATTTTCGGAAATCAGTGTCCCTTCTGACCCTTGGTCTATAAGAGCATAAATCGTTGAAGATTGGTTTGATGCTTCGTTACGTAGTGACACTAAAGCTGTGGCCAACAGAACCTGTCTGGGTGAGTTAACCGCGGATGTTGGTAGACCAAAATGTGCAGAATTTGCTGTTATTGTTGCATGTGCAGTTGTTACACGCCTTAGATCAAAGGCTGACGTGGACATAGTGTAGGAATTTGATGGGGCTACTTGCCCCTGTGCGGGAGCCTGTCTGGGTGAGTTAACCGCGGATGTTGGTAGACCAAATGTGCAGAATTTGCTGTTATTGTTACATGTGCAGTTGTTACACGCCTTAGATCAAAGGCTGACGTGGACATAGTGTAGGAATTTGATGGGGCTACTTGCCCCTGTGCGGGAGCCTGTCTGGGTGAGTTAACCGCGGATGTTGGTAGACCAAATGTGCAGAATTTGCTGTTATTGTTACATGTGCAGTTGTTACACGCCTTAGATCAAAGGCTGACGTGGACATAGTGTAGGAATTTGATGGGGCTACTTGCCCCTGTGCGGGAGCCGATGCAGAATTGAAAGAAGAAGAGGTGTGTTGAACTAGTGGCAGCGCAGCCGTACTGGTTTGCGAAGTCCGTGGGAAGTGTAACAGCGTGTGGTGACGTTGACCACATTAGATGCAGTTTTTACTGCTTGTGCATTGCGACAATGCATGAGATTTGCTCAAACAATTTAGACACAGCTTGGCCTTGTCAACAATGCCTTTTCTTTCAAAAAAATCTTTGGAAAGAAACATCGGGCAACGTCGTAGTATATGGGCTTGTCCACAAAGTCCACAGCAATCTTGAGAAGATGGATTGACTTTAGTGGCTGCATGGTGTGCTCTGACATTATGTGTCTGTCGCGCGGCTGATTTTGACTTGTGAAGGTGACGATTTTTAATATCGTTGGACAATATACGTGAAGACGTGGCATTAAAGGTTAAGCTACGATTTTCGATTGGGTTCAGTTGGTAATTTTGTGGTTAAGTAATGGGCAATCCAATGATCGCATTATCCTATTGGAAGCTTAAGGCGTTTAAATTCATTAACACATACATTCGCCACATTAAGCAAGGTTTTGATGTCGCCAAATTTTTCTTTAACAAGAACTGGTAAGTTGTACAGCGTGTTCATATGATGGGAAAATATTATTCGCGGATTATTATAACGTTTTACTAAAAGATCCCATGCAGTGGTATAATTCGCTTCTGTCAGAAGCATTTGTTGTATGTCAAGATCACGCTCAAGTGGCAAGGCCTGCTTCAAGTAATGGAACTTTTGGATGGGATTTAATTTAATGTTATTATGAATCAATCGGTTGAAAGAATCGCGGAAGCTGGCCCAGTCGGTAAACTTGCCAGAAAACGATGGTACTGGTAACCGCGGGAATTGCGTTGAAGCGACAAATTGAACCTGGGAATTAGTTGGCTGCGTGCCGCTCTTTGTCTCTGTTTCGGATGTAGGGGGAAACAGTTCGTCATGACGCTGTGTTAGCAGACAGAAAAGTTCCAAATGAAGTTCTTCGAACTGGGAGGCAAGATCATTGGTGAGGAACTCGTCGTCCGACTTAATGTCAAAGTGTCAGAGAAATTCCCCATTGAGCTCATCAACACGCTTTAATCGTTGCTGAAAATAGGTTTTAGTTTTTCGCCCAACTGAATCCTTTTTAAAGTTGACGAGTATTTTCTCAAGGGACGAAAGCCGATTTACCAGCAGCTTAATTAATGCTGTATCACCCACACTTTTATTTGCTAATATATGTGTATATATAGCGTGAATGAGATTTTAGAACTTACGTTTAAGTTTATGTAGTAGATGAGCGTAAATGTTCCTTTGCGGCGTATTAGAGTTGAGCGGAAAAAAAGATTAAGTCCGATGATGATTTCACCACTAAAATTGACTCCAAGTGTTATTACGAGTTGATGAGCGTAAAAAACTAAAGCAGGGACCACACGATTTGTACATTTGTACACAAAATGCCAAATTTAGATTTGTCCACATTTGCGCATTTGGATAGCAATCTACAAATGATTTGTTTTGCGATCAGACGACTTGGCTGCCAAAGATTCAAATGATTTGGCAANGACTTGGCTGCCAAAGATCCAAATGATTTGGCACACATTTGCGCACAGCACTAAAGTGACAAATATCGTCCACATTCATTCACACGATTTAACCATTTGGTCATAAATACTTAAACAGCTGATCCGGTGTCAACCATACTTTTGCATTTATGATTTCTTGAGATTTGAAGTGAAATAAACAAAAATAATATATACGCACAGGTACTCAGAATTTTGAATACACCTTCAAAATCTGGGCTGAAGGTAAAAAAACGTGTTTTTCATAGGTTGAAGCATATACTTGCTCGTAACTTTATTTCTGTTTGCCCGATGAAAAATACTTACATATGCCATTTAAGAGAAAACATTTCGTTGTTTACAACCATTTATAAATGGTTAATTTGTCTTGAGAATGGGCACCCTATGTATGTATACTAGTTAACAAAATAGTCGGACAAGTCGTAATTTAAAATGAAAAAATGTTAAAAATTTAAATTTTGCATATCGATGGCTGAGTGGAAGATCGACCTATCTCGGAAGCCAGTTCAAAAACGCCCTGTCTCTGAAAATTTTTCAAGAACGCCCTACTTCAAAGTTTGATTGAAAAACGCCCTATTTCAGAATTTGGTTGAATAACGCCCTATCAAAAACGCCCTATCTCAAACGAAAATACATTGAAAATAAGCTGATATAGGGCGCTTTTGAATCGGCAGCTGAGATAGGGCGTTTTTCAATGAAATTCTGAAGTAGGGCGTTCTTGAAAAGTTTTCTGAGATGAGCGCGTTGTTAAAAAATTTTCTGGGGCGTTTTCGAACTGGTTGCCGAGATAGGTCGATCTTCCACTCAGCCATCGATATACTCTGTAAGATTCCTTTCAGTGACCGGACTTCTCCAAATTGTTGTAGATCTGCCACTTTTTTGTGCACATCTACCACACAAGGTCTGAAATCTACCACATATTCGCGTTTTTGAGTAGTTTTATTTTTGCTCAACATAATTTTCTTAATTTTAAGAGCAAAAATTGTCCAACACTAAACACTAACAACAGGCAGAATGGGAGGATAAAATCAACTGTAAAGAGTAAATTTTCTCAATATTTAATTTTTCGTCATCAAACATGGTTTTATTGTGTTAAATTGCAAAATATATGATTTATAAAAAGAATTAATAGCAAAAATGATAAAAACCGGCGATTTTGTGAAAACATTATCAAATTTCAGTGCATCTCAAATTTCTAAAGCGTTGTTTACTTTTAATTGAGAATTGTCAAAATCAGCAAATCCCAAGCAGCATTTCTGGAACGAGCCACATTTGTTCGCTACATCGTGATGTGATAAAAAGAAAAGCTGGTAGCACTCTGCAAGGTTGCAGAAATCTTTCAAAATATGTTCGAAACTGTCAAGGAAAAAAATTACCAAAACCTACTTAATTTTTATCAACTTCAATCTTGCACTTTATTATACTAAAATTAATTTTGTTTTAGATTCTAATTAAAATGTTTGCAATTTAGGAGAAACCTAGCAGATTTTTTTTAATTTTTGTACAAAGTTTGTTCCAAAACCTGAGATCTACCACATTTTTTGAAATCTACCACATTTTTTTGAAATCTACCACATTTTTTTTAGATTCTACCACACAATTTTTTTAAGTCCGATCACTGATTCCTTTGCCATTTCTTAAGATAAATTATCGATTTAAACATTGTTGTAATCAGCGAAATGTCTTATCTTGAATCACATACATAAATACGTATTTTTCACCGGGTAAATAGAAATAAAGTTACAGCAAGTATACCTGTGCGTCACCCTTTGAAAAACGCGGCTTTTGACCTTAAGCCCAGATTTTGAGGGTGTATTTAAAATTCTGAGTATGCAGATTTTACTACTTGTATAGACCTACAACAAGTGTGAACCTCGAAAAAACTATACACATTTTTTTTTTGTCACACAGTGTTAATTAGATCTTCTTTAATAATCTGTATATCGTCGTTTAAAGAACAAAACCGCGTATCAACAAAATGCAAAGCCGCCTATGTGAGGTTGCATACATTATTATCTAGATAGTAAAAACACTCATATTACAAAATGTTTCTCTTTTTTATAAAGCAATCGCATTTCTGGATAGTATATTTCAGGACGAATGGATAATGGTCTGATTATGCATACTTCGCATAAACTTCAAACTGTAATTACGTATGTACTTTGTATGTATTTTGTGTGTATTCCATTACCCAGAAATTAGCGGAACTTTTAAAAACTTAGCGATCTGTTGAGTTTAGATTTTGCTTCACATTTTCTTAAGTTACACTTTTAGTGCACTGGTACAAATGGTTGTGCGAAGTTATGCGAAGTATGCATGAGCCAACAGCTTCTGTAAGCTAATTCAATTTTTGGCAGCAAATGTCAGTTACGCGATTTTGCAGAATGACGAAACGCGGTTTTGTACTTTATACGACGATATGCATGTATGTATATGTGTATAGGCAGCAAAAACTGCGGAAAGAGTTCCGAAAACTGAAAGAAAGGTGAATAGTAAAGTGCCACGAAGGGTTGAGAAGCGAATACTTTTCCGGTTGGTTTTCTGAAATCTTTCATTCTGAACTTCAAATATGCTTTTTCATAGTTAATTATACTCTTAATATGTTCGTCTGTCGGCATAAGAACCTGGGACCTCATGAAGGTTACAAATAGTCGCACGCTTCTCTGCACACTCAGCTACTGTCGAATACGTATATGTACATGTTTTCAAATGTTCAGTTTGAGCAAATATTTAAAAATTATAGTTTTCAAATAACGTGATATTTTTCGGTAGTTTTCGGATACGACTATTATATTAAATATTAAAATTTTACCAAAATTGGAAAATACAAAGGTTCACAAGCACGAAATGGCAATACCGCTCAACAATATTTGTATATTTGTCACTGGCACTTGTCATCAAGTGGCAAATCAGATATTTGGTCATTTGCGTAATTTTTATTTGGCTTATGTAGCAGCATTGCGTTCACACGATTTGGCCACCAGGGTTGTTTTTCATTTGCCACAAGAAGGCAAATATTTGGCTTTTCTGATAAATGACAAATGTAATTTAGCGTTCACATGATTAATTCATATAAAATAATAATAATAGTTTGGCGCTAACACATATGTGCTTTTCCTCCAATTTGTGGCGGTCCCCTTGATGTTGTCACACAAAGGGGAGGGACCTACAGTTTTACGCCGACTCCGAATGGCGAGTGTATTTTTATGAGAAACTGTTTTTCATGGCAGGAATACACTCGGAGGTTTGCCATTCCCTGCCGAGGGCCGACCGCTGTTAAGAAAAAACCCCTTTATCTGCATTTTATTCACTCATTCATTTTTTTCACTTTCATTTTTTTGCTCACTCACTAAGGGCCTAAAAGAATTTTTTGGTGACTTTAAAATTGAAGCACATTCATGTGCTATTTAACATTTCATCAGATAATTTGTTCCGCTTTTTACATGAAACACCAGTTACAACTGAAAAGATTCTTTCTTACTCAGCGCTTGAATTGGTTAACGTAAGAAAATTTTCAAAATTGTCCTTATACTTTTTAACAATTATATACCATTTCACTCCACATCACATCTTCAGAACGATTAATTACGTAAGAAGGTCGAATATTCTTGAATTTTGATCAATTATGCAACAATAACTGCGTCAAAAGAAAATCCCTTATTTATATGAAATGTCCCTTTTTTCCCTTTTAATAATTTTTGATGCAAAATATCCTTCAAATAGGGAAATTACCCACAATCTGGCATCACTGGTGGGAGTATACATAAAGGTGTCGCTGAGCAAGTTGGTGATATTCCGTTACATCGTGAGTGGAGCTAAGCGGACGTTAGAGAACGAGTATACTGCTTAGCAAGTGCAAGTTGTTACTATAGCTCTCGTAGACAGTGGCGGTACCGAAGGGGAGACTGTGTTTCACTGATGTAGTACAGTGAGTTGCATAAGTGTTCACTACAAATTGTACATTGCGTAATGCACATTGATAATTTATTTTTTATGCCAGAGACTGAAAATAAAAAGTTATTTTAAAATTTTTGATATCAAAAAGGCATAGTGAAAAAATTATGCTATAGCTTTTTCAAAGGTACCATTAGACTCGTCTCTCATTCCCACAAGAATTGTGTGATGTAAACAAACACATTCTCATTTATCTTACTAACACAGTCGCAAATATTTGGAACGTTTCGCGTTGGTTAAAGTGAGACCATAAGGATCTCATTCATACAGTGCGTGAATGCATATGTAAGAGTGAAACAAATTATATGTATACATTCCCCTCCCCAGAGTTGCATTTGTTGACGCGTCAAGAAAAAGAAAACAAATAATAAAGAATTTTCAAGTGAAAAACAGCGCGCGTGGTTTCAAGCGGAATACAGAAAAATTTTAAATCTAAAAATAAGCACACAGAAGCGGAGTTTTAAAAGATAATTAATAATAATACATAAAAATAAGTATTAATACAATGAAAAAAAGGCATCTGCAAAATTGCCTGTCAAAAGAAAAAAGAGCTTTTGAGTCAAATGTAAAAAAATATAAAGATTTTATAAAAGTGGAACGTGCAGGTGGTATTAGTGGTTCCATGTGTTTAGAAAATGTAGCGTCCACGTCTGCTGGTAGACTGATTTCTTTCGCTAGTGAAAATGATGCAGTTTCTTTAGAAAATGTAGCATCTACTTCTGCGGGTGGGTGCATTTCTTTCCCTGCTGTTAGTGGAAACTTACCGGCAGCATCAACATTTTCAGAGCACTCTTGTCCCAGTGAGCTTGAAAGGGGTGACTTTTCCGAAACAGATAGTGTAGATTCTGAGGCAGCGGCCGATTCCTACCCTCACAAATGTTGAAAGCAACGAAAAATGCGAGGAGTTAAAGTCATGGGCAGTTAGGAACAATATTTCACAAAGTGCGTTAGAGAACTTATTGCATACGTTGAGAAAAGTAGGTTAGAAAGATTTACCTTTATCGGCCAAAACCCTTTTCTGTACGAGTAAGGAAAAAATGCAAATTTCAAACATTCTCAGTGCGGAATTTTTATATGTAGGTATCCAAAAATATTTTCTTTCATCGTCTTTCGAATTTTTAGATGGAAAAGAAGTTTCAATCGATGTAATTGTAGATGGTTTAAAAGTGTTTAAAAGTTCAAACAGAGTCTTGGGGCCTATTCGTGGTGCAATTGTTGGCTTTTCTTGTACTAGTCCTTTCTTGATCGGCTGTTTTTCCGGTTTTAAGAAACCTCAGAATATAGATAACTTTATGGCAAACTTTTGTGAAGAAATAGAATTACTTCAAGAAAATGGCATCAAAGTGGGGTTTAACCAAAATATATTGCGGTTCAATGTTCGTTTCTTTGTTTGTGACTCTCCAGCCAGGGCATATGTGAGAGGTACGTTTCTCATAATGCAAAAAATGGTTGTCCAAAATGCGATCAGAGGGGTTTATATAAAAATAATAGGGTGTGTTTTTTGAAAGAAGTTGGATGTTTAAAGTCAGACATCACATTTAAACTAAGACACGAACCTTCTCACCACGTAGACCAATTTAAAACGAAAATGAGTATGTTGGAGGAATCAGGTTTTGGAATGGTTTCACAATTTCATTTGGATAGCATGCATTTGATTGATCTGGGGGTCACTAAAAAATTGCTTAAACTTTTAATCAATAAATCGAATGTAAATAACCTTAATAAGAAACTTAGTTTTGTCACGGAGTTTGTTCCATCACAATTTTGTCGAGTGCCTAGAACTTTGGAAGATATATATGTATTTGGAAATCTACTGAGTTTAGAAAATTTTTGCTATATACGGGTACTTTCGTTTTGAATGGTTCTATAAGTAATGATCGATATTACCACTTCTTATTATTGCATTGTGGTATAAAAATTCTGTCCAAAGAGGGATCGCTTCAAAGAGAGACAGATATATCACAAAAAGTATTGGAAGATTTTGTAAAATTTTTTGGCACATTATATGGTGACGAGCTAGTTAGCTTTAATGTCCATGGACTTCTCCACTTAACGGATTGTGTCAAACAATTTGGCCCACTGGATTCTTTTTCTGCCTACAAATTTGAAAGTTATATGAAGCATATTAAAAAAATTATCAAGAAGCCTAACAATATTTTGCAGCAGATATTTCTTAGGCTCCAAGAAAGACTAAGTCTTACGTCAGTTTTGAAGGGTTCTTCTAAATTGGGGTGCTTCAGTATTGACCATAAGAAAGGGAAAGACAGTTTTGGCTTCAGTAAAAAAACAGGACTCATGAAAGTAATTGCCCAAATTAATTCTGAAAATTATGTGTGTAAAAATTACAAAGTTACTGAAAACTACTTCGAGCAACCTTTACAGTCACTTAGTGGTCTAGGTATAGTAATTGCCAGTGACTTGAGTAGTCAAACCACAGTAGTTACGATGTCAGAGATTGAGTTTAAATACTTTTCTATACCTATTGGTGACAAGTTTCTTCTCATACCCCTGCACATTCCATTTTTTGTTGATCATAAACACAACATAACATTACGTAATAAAATTTAATAATAATTAAATTATTATTCTTAATACATGAATCATTCGGGAAACATTTTTGAGGGCACCCAAGAGGAAAACGGCAAGCAAACAGAGTATTAAACAAAACCGGAAATATATTTCCTAACTTATATTTTTTAGATATTTTGCCAAGAACTAGCTATGACGCCGTACATGACCGTATTCCCGAGTCCTCGGTACAAAACGGTAAGGAAAATTTATATTTATAAATTTATATATTTAATCATAATTTTATTTATAATACATACATATATTTCATTAACTTTTTCTGTTTTTTTTTCAAGATATTCTGAAGACAATGAGGGAGCTCGTCAACGCCCAAAGGGAGACAAATACCCGACTGGCGAAAGTTGAGGAAAATGTAGGTTATTCTTCTTTTGGTAAATTTTTTCTCAAACCAACAATTTTTTCTTCTCGCATATTAGCAATCCATACAAAGCCAGGGGATGGACGTACTTGTAGGCAATCATGAGAGGATCGCTATTGCGTTTGGGGAAATGGATAAAGACCAACAAACTATGGCGCTAGCTAAGGGCATAAGGGAGTGCAAAGTGGCCTTAAAAAAAATTCAGTATGACGTTTGTCGCATGATTGGGGAAGTTGCAGACTCCAAAATGGACGAAGTAGCTAGCATGATTTCCTTGCATACTACCACAGCAGTGCTAGAAGTGGAACAAAGATTGCAGTCACCAGACTTTGTTCAGACAATGGTAACAAACAAACCTTATACTTTATTGTTTACAAGATTGTATTTTAATTTTTCATAGACGATGTACTTGCACAAGATTAAGAGGGCGTCAGAGGATATCAGCAGCGTAATCCGCACCATCTTTACAGATGACCTTCTTGAAAAATACAACTGGGAGGGAACGTGGGAGAAACAGCGCTGAGCGAACTAACTTTTGTGAATAAGACTCTGCGCGGTATACATTTTATTCTAAAAAAACCATATATATTTTTCTACATGTACGCCTTTGTATTTAAATTTTAGATCTTTCTCAGCACAAGGCGCTTTAGAATTTGAAAAGAGTTTACGCAAAGCAGTGGTACGTGGCAATCATCGGCTTCAGCAAAAAAAGTACCTTCGAAAAGGCAAAACAGCGACTACAGCTGCTACAACAACAGCCAGAACCGCAACCTCTACCTCTTCCTCAACATCTAACCTAACCTCTACTTCAACTTCTAATTCAAGCTGTAGATAATTTTAATTATAATTCCTAATTTTTAATTTCCTATTAATGTAATACCCTTGTGGTCAGCTGATTAAGTCAAGTGACATTTTGACTAGTTTTTGCTATTTTTCTTTTGTTTATATTTTTTGTATAAAAGTTTCGCACTTTACCTAACCAGCGCCACATAAATCCACATTTGAAACTTCCTATAAAAATTATGAAAATTCAAGAATCTTTAACATTTGCAACCGAAAATTTTAAACTTTGTATTGAGACTTTTTAGATAAGTTTTGGGTATGCAGTTTGGTAGCTTATTAAATTTTAGTAGGTTGAAGTTCAAATTTCAAGACGCAAGAAAATCGCGTTGCTAATGTTGCTAGGCATTTTCCCCCATACAAAAAACACCGTCAGCCAAAAAAATTCAACGCGATTTTCCAGCGTCTTGAAATTTGCACTTTAGCCTACTAAAATTTAATGAGCTACCAAACTGCTTACCCAAAACTTATCTAAAAATTCACAATAAAAAGTTTAAAATTTTCGGTTGCAAATGTTAAAGTTTCTAGAATTTTCATAATTATTATAGGAAGTTTCAAATGTGGATTTATGTGGCGCTGGTTAGGCAAAGTGCGAAACTTTTATACAAAAAATATATCAAAAGAAAAAGAGCAAAAACTAGTCAAAATCTCGCTTGACTCAATCACCTGACCCATCCCTATGCAATGGTTTCCTAATTTTTATTTTCATATTTGCTTAATATATCTCCTTATGCAATGGAACAAAGCTTTTGATTTATTTAATTATATTTTTCGTAGTTTCATAAGTTCAACTAATAATAAATGTAATACATTTTTTTAATGTAAAAAATTATAAAATACGCTTTTTTACATATACATCAAGTGTTATTGATCAATTGTGATGTGTGTATACATCAAGTATGATAAATCAGCTGTGACAAGCATGCTCATCAAGTGTGACTGATCAATTGTGATGTGTATATACATCAAGTATGATAAATCAGCTGTGACAAGCATGCTCATCAAGTGTGACTGATCAATTGTGATGTGTATATACATCAAGTATGATAAATCAGCTGTGAAAAGCATGCGCATCAAGTATGATAAATCAGTTGTGACAGGCATGCTCATCAAGTATGATCGATCAGATTTGATAGGTAGACACATCATCGTTGACTAGTAAAAATCAGCAGGAGTAAGCACTACAGCTATATTTTCATTTATACGAAGAATTCCATAAGTTGGAGGAAGACGGAAGATCACATGTACACAAATGTTTACATCACGTTTTTCAAATTGCTATTAAAAAAGTGATAGAAGTACTTGATTCAGATCTCCATCACCAGTGAGTATCACATGATCAATAAAATGACTATCACTGTTCTTGTAGGGTTGTAGGTTCTGATTTCTCCATGACTTTTAAAAATATGACTTTTATCATTTTGAGCAAATAGTACCGATTATTTCTGCTTTTTATTTTTTTAAGGCAAACTTAAGTTAAACATCAATCAAATCATCGTTAGCATTTATTTAACAATCCAGCGATTCGAACCGAACGATTTGGGAAATCCGGATGAGGTTTCAAGGATAATCGTAACAATTTATGTCAGAAGTGGTATTGTTAAATAAATTCCGAAGGATCAACTTTTGAAAATGGCAAAAATTCAAGACCTAAAGATCGAGGAACTCAAACAGGAGTTGGAGAAGCGAAATTTAGCAACCTCCGGAAGGAAAGTGGAGTTACTATCACGGCTGCGAGAGGCTATGGAAGCAGAAGGCAACAACGTGGACAAATACTCATGTAGCACACTGGTGTATAACTTGTTGTAAATTTACAATTTTTGGTATACATCTGAATAATTGTATCAAAATTCACAAATTTACACCAATTTATACACCGGTGTGCTACTTGAGTACGACTTCCAGGGCAAACTCGACGATGCATCCGCAAAGGATGAACAGAAGGATGAGGCCGCTTGTTCGTCGAAGGATGTGCAGCAGACATCCGGGAAGGTTGAAGAACAGCAAAAGGCTCCTCCGTCATCAACAGCTATGGACATGGACACGTTATTGGCTGTAATTTCATCACAGATACAAGCGCAGAGGTCGCAGTTGTCTTCAGATGTCTCGTCGCAGCTGGAAGCACAGAAAACGTACATGTCATCGCAGCTAGATGAAAAGATTACTCAGCTACAGGAGAATTTATTCAAAGATAACGCGAAATCAGAGAGAGACAGGATAAAATCGAGGAACGACAAGATAAAATCGAAGCGCTTATTAAGGAAAAACAGGACAAAGTCGAAGCTAAGGTGGATGAGCTTGAAGATCGTCTCCGGGGTTGGCAGTTAAATCATCCAGCTAATTCGACGAACGCTCCCAAGGTAAAGACTCCATCCTTTGATGGCACTATTCCTTTCCAGGTCTTTATGCTCCAGTTGGAAAAACGGCTGCAGCAAATCACTGGAGCATGGAGGATAAATCCGCTGCACTGTTCGTTGCATTAAAAGGACCTGCAGCGGAAATCTTGCAGACTATTCCTGATTGTGAAAGGAACAGTTACGATGCGTTAACGGGTGCAGTGGAAAGACGTTATGGTAGCGAGCACAGGAGACAGATTTACCAGATGGAGCTGGAGAATCGCTGCCAGAAATCCAACGAGACTCTACAGGATCTCGTCTCCGAGATTGAAAGCTTGGCTCATTTGGCAATTGGAGATGCATCTGGTGAGCACCTCGAAAGAGTAAAACTCCAGAGGTTCATCAACGGAATGCGGGACATGTATACCAAGCGAGAGACGTATGCGAATCCAAAGCCAACATTTGCTGAAACGGTCTTGTATGCTCAGATTCGTGAAACGGCGGCGCTCCTAAGTAGACCAGCCTACAAAGCCCATCAAGTAGAAGTGGAGACACCTGACGTGATGAACGAGATCCTGAAAATACTCAAGTCGATGGCAGGGAAGAATACTCCTGGTGCAACCGAGAGAAAGGATGGTGCTAGGAAGTGCTTTAGTTGCGGAAAACCAGGCCATTTCGCACGCGAATGTAAGACGGGTTCCAACAAGTCTAACAGTTCAGCAGTACACGCAGGACTGAGGATGATGAGCCCAACTCCGATCAGTCGTTAAACTAAAACGAGCCAGCCGTAAGGGGCGCGCAATTGCGTGCCCCATAATCTCCGTCTCGTAAATCGGCAGAAAAGCGAGCATCGTTGCTGTTGGTGGATATGTGGACGGACATGAAGGAGTACTAACTGTGGATACGGGCGCATCACCTTCCATCATTCGATCTGATTTGGTCACTAAAGAGATAAGCCCATTACCTGGAGCAAGGTTGAGGACAGCAACTGGTGAGGACACCCAAGTTGTAGGAGAGGTAACATGCAAAGTCGCAATAGGGAATGTGACGGTGTTACACAAGTTCATAGTCGCTGCGATTGTGGATGAAGTCATCATTGGAAAAGACTTCTTACTTGATCAAGGTATGGAGATCGACATGAAGAACAGGATCATGAAGTACAACAACATGTAGTAGTGCCCCTTAGCTTTGGGTATGATGGTCCGTACAGCAGCAAGCGAGTGATCCTAGAGGAATGCGATTCCAGCGTCTTCAAATTTGCTTTAGGCTACTAAAATTTAATGAGCTACCAAACTGCATAGCCCAAAACTTATCTAAAAATTCTCAATAAAAAGTTTAAAATTTCGGTTGCAAATGTTAAAGTTTCTAGAATTTTCAAATGTTGATTTATGTGGCGCTGGTTAGGTAAAGTGCGAAACTTTTATACAAGAAATATATCAAAAGAAAAAGAGCAAAAACTAGTCAAAATCTCGCTTGACTCAATCACCTGACCCATCCCTATGCAATGGTTTCCTAATTTTTTATTTCCTATTAGCTTAATATTTCTCCTTATGCAATGGAGCACAAGCTTTTGATTTATTAATTATATTTTACGTAGTTTCATAAGTACAACTAATAATAAATGTTATACATTTTTATACCCGAGCGCACTTGTGCACAAGGGTATATTAATTTTGTCCACATAACGGTTGTTTGTAACAGCCAAAACGAATCGAGATAGACATAGACAAATGTATACATAAATGATCAGAATGAAAAGAGAAATCGATTAAGCCATGTCTGTCTGTCCCTCCGTCTGTCCGTCCGTCCGTGTACACGATAACTCGAGCAGAAATGGAGATATCCAACGAAATTTGGTATGTAGGTTTCCATTTACCCAAGGTAGGTTGGTATTGAAAATGGGCGACATTGACTAACCACGCCCACTTCCCATATAACGGTAATTTTCAGAAATACGAAAACTGCGATATTTTAGTAACTACTGGAGATTATTCGCTCAAAATTGATATTTACAATAAGTTTTAGACGAAAAATAAGAATATTTTACATTTTTGGAAAATGGGCGTAGTCGCGCCCACTTATGGTTACATGTATATATCTTGGTAACCGCTTTACCAATTTCTTCCAAACTTGGACAGTTGTTGGCCTTCGCACATCATACCAAATGGCCGAAAATTTTCAAAATCGGACATAACCACGCCCACATCCCATATAACGGTACTTTAGAGAAATACAAAATCTTCGATAAATGAGTAAATATTAAAGCTAATTTATTCAAAATTGATGCTTACAACAATTCTTAACCAATAAATATGTTTGTGATAAAATTTTGGAAAATGCGCGTGACACCGCCCATTTATGATCACATATATGTATCTCGGTAACCGTTCTACCAATTTGTACCAAACTCGGTACGGTTATTGTGCTTGCAACATAGAAGCAAAGCGTTGAAAATTATTGAAATCGGACTAAAATTGAGGCCGCTTTTCATATAACGGTAAATTTCAGAACTGCTTGAAACTTCAAAAATTCGAAATTTAAGGACTCTAATTTACTCAAAATTTATACGCCCCAGCTTACCATGTAGCGGTAGGTTTCGGAAAGGTGAAAAACATATATTTAATACTTGCGCTGTGTATTTAATGTACGGCTCTGCCCGAACTTAGACTTTCTTACTTGTTTTAATGTAAAATATTAAAAAATACGCTTTTTTTACATATACATCAAGTGTTATTGATGAATTGTGATGTGTGTATACATCAAGTATGATAAATCAGCTGTGACAAGCATGCTCATCAAGTGTGATTGATCAATTGTGATGTGTATATACATCAAGTATGATAAATCAGCTGTGACAAGCATGCTCATCAAGTGTGATTGATCAATTGTGATGTGTATATACATCAAGTATGATAAATCAGCTGTGACAAGCATGCTCATCAAGTGTGATTGATCAATTGTGATGTGTATATACATCAAGTATGATAAATCAGCTGTGACAAGCATGCGCATCAAATATGATAAATCAGCTGTGACAGGCATGCTCATCAAGTATGATCGATCAGCTTTGATAGGTAGACACATCATCGTTGACTAGTAAAAATCAGCAGGAGTAAGCACTACAGCTATATTTTCATTTATACGAAGAATTCCATAAGTTGGAGGAAGACGGAAGATCACATGTACACAAATGTTTACATCACGTTTTTCATATTGCTATTAAAAAGGTAATAGAAGTACTTGATTCAGATCTCCATCACCAGTGAGTATCACATGATCAATAAAATGACTATCACTGTTCTTGTAGGGNAAGTTAAAAATCAAGTATTCCAGAGCTGTGTATATTCGAATGTGATAGCTTTGAAGCTCCTACATGGATTTTAATAACCCCTATACCCAAATACCAGGGTTAGTTCAAATCTATATACATATGTATACATACTGTGGCGAATACTGCGGCAACGCGAAGCGAACAACGAGAAATAGGCAGAATGTTCGAGGAATGACGTAGAATGTTCCACCAAGAGAAACGTCAAGTTGGATGAAATACTGCGAACAGCGAGAGAAAGAGAGTGATAAACTTCAGAACGTTCTAGAGTTGCCATAAGTGCGAGCGCAGGTATATAAGGGCGCCGCCACAGCGAAGTGAGTTAGTTACAAGTCAGCAAGCTACAAGTAAAGTGAGCAGAGAAGTGAGTTGCGAATAAGCAAGCTATAAGTTTAATTGTGTTAACAAGTTTAGCAAAGCGTTGTTATTGCTTAAACCAGTATTGTAAAGTGTTTTACTCTATTAGCGAGTATTGTAAATTGTTTGTTGTACAATAAAGTTAATAGTACTACAGTTTGGTCATCGTTAGCATTTATTTAACAATCCAGCGATTCGAACCGAACCATTTGGGAAATCCGGATGAGGTTTCAAGGATAATCGTAACAATTTGTGTCAGTAGTGGGATTGTTAAATAAATTCCGAAGGATAAACTTTTGAAAATGGCAAAAATTCAAGTCCTAAAGATCGAGGAACTCAAACAGGAGTTGGAGAAGCGAAATTTAGAAACCTCCGGAAGGAAAGTGGAGTTACTATCACGGCTGCGAGAGGCTATGTAAGCAGAAGGCATCGACGTGGACAAATACGACTTCCAGGGCAAACTCGACGATGCATCCGCAAAGGATGAACAGAAGGATGAGGCCGCTTGTTCGTCGAAGGATGTGCAGCAGACATCCGGGAAGGTTGAAGAACAGCAAAATGCTCCCTCCGTCACAACAGCTATGGACATGGACACGTTATTGGCTGTAATTTCATCACAGATACAAGCGCAGAGGTCGCAGTTGTCTTCAGACGTCTCGTCGCAGCTGGAAGCACAGAAAACGTACCTGTCATCGCAGCTAGAT
>NW_016157300.1:0-2076 GCF_001687245.7 Rhagoletis zephyria
AAGTGGTAAAATTATATAGTGAAAAGAAGTTTGCTGTGAAAAAGATTAAGGTTAAAGCTATATAATCAAATTATATAAAAAGTTAAAAAGAAATCTGTTAGAACGAAAAGCTTATATATATATATATATGTATTATGATTATGCGGCAGAATTCACGAATTCTTCATTTTATATTGCAAGATGTCAACTAAGATGACGGCAATACACCGTAATGTAATTTGATGGCACCGTAATATTTGTGACGGTATAGAACTATTTATCAACGTTTTTTTGGTAACGCCATATTTGTAGCGGTGTATTAGAAAATTTGTTTACAATTCTTTTGATCAAAATAAAAGCATTAAATATACATTTATATGAATTTTGAATAATAAAGTGGAAAGTGTATATATAATTGAAATATAACATAAAAGCGCAAAGCTACGTTACGTCCATTTAGCTTTACATAAAAGCGGTACCGCTATTAGCGTTCGGTATGATACGATCGTAATATTACGGCATCGTTTTTCGAGGAAACCAAAGATTTTGACAACTAGCGAAAAACTAAACATTAGGGTTGTAGGGTTTTTTTTTATTTATTTATTTATTTAATTTTTTTAAAGCATTTTTTGAATTTGCTACAGACGTTGATTCCAAGAAATAGTTCGTATTATATTTAGATTGATTTTAGTACNGTAGCAGCGTCCGACCCCGCTGCTCTCTGCGCGATGGTTGGGGTTAGCAATCCATATCGCGGCCGAGCCTAATTGGTCAACATGCCAGGTTTCCTTTGCTCTATAGGGTTCACGNAAATAGTTCGTATTATATTTAGATTGATTTTAGTACATTTGAATTTCTCTTAAATGATTTCGTGAATGTGTCTACGCATAAACGTAGTACTAATCATTCTCTATAGAATCTAGGTTCGGTCCTTAGATCTAAAGAGACCTAATAATAATATAATATTTATAGCCTAAATAAAAAAATATAATAAAAAAACATAAAGATCAACAACATTAAAAAATAAATAAATATATACATATATATATACACATAATAATATATATAAAAAGCAATCATAATGAAATCATTTAATTGCGATATGTGTGAAGCGTCATTCACTAAAACGTATAATCTTAAACGTCATATTCAAAGAAAACATCAAAAAACTTCAATGCGTATACCGGAATCTATAAACGATGACACTCCCAGCGGAACTAAAAACTTAAATCCAGATAAATATGATGCAGTCTATTGTAGAAGCTGTAAGGATGAAATTGATTGGAAAAATTGGACTTATCACTTGAGGACGAATGCTCATAAATCAAAAAGTGGAGAGATAATAAATGAAAACTTAAAACAAATAAAATCGGGTTTCGCTGAAAAATTAGAACCGTATAAATATAGAAACACAAATAATATGATTCTAAATCCAAATCTTTTTTTTTTGATATCGCTAAACCAAACGTCGTTGAAATTTTAAATAATATGTTAGAAAAACATAATGTACTGAAATTCAACTTCAACCTTCTTTGCGAGTATGTTAAAATGGATGAAGAGAACGCAGATATTATCATGAAATACCACCCAGCACATTTAATTGAAATAAACAAAAACACGGACTTAAACGAAATGTATAGATATTGATAGGAATATATCTGAATTTAAAAAAAGCGATATTGGGTGGACGATTTCAAATATTTTATATTTGGAAATTATCTTCGTTCAAAATCTAAGACAAATTCGATCACTTTTTAATGAACGCATTGAATCATATTCCTATATAAATACAGATGAAAGATTATTGATTCCTAATGAGTTTNAACAAGTAAGAAAGTCTAAGTTCGGGCGGAGCCGAACATTAAATACCCGGCGCAAGTATTAAATATATGTTTTCCACCTTTCCGAAAGCTGCCGCTACATGATAAGCCGGGGTGTATAAATATTAAGTATATTAGCGTCCTTCAATTTCGAAATATTGAAATTTCAAGCATTTCTGAAATTTACCGTTATATGAAAAGCGGCCGAAATTTTAGTCCGATTTCAACAATTTTCAACGGTTTGCTTTTATGTGGCAAGCACAATAACCATACCGAG
>NW_016157300.1:2124-2273 GCF_001687245.7 Rhagoletis zephyria
GTGATCATAAGTGGGCGGTGCCACGCCCATTTTCCAAACTTTTATAATAAAAGTAAACGTCTTGGTAAAGAATTGTTGCAACCATCAATTTCGAATAAATTAGCTTTAATATGTAATGATTTATCGAGGATTTCGTATTTCTCGAAATT
>NW_016157300.1:2508-5930 GCF_001687245.7 Rhagoletis zephyria
GTAGGCGTGGTTATTGTCCGATTTCGCCCATTTTCAATACCATCCGTCCAATGCCCAGAAGAAGTTCATACCAAGTTTCGTTAAGATATCTCAATTTTTGCTCGAGTTATCGTGTGCACAGACGGACGGACGGACGGACAGACAGTCACCGCTTAATCGATTTCTCTTTTCATTCTGATCATTTATGTATACATTTGTCTATATCTATCTCGATTCGTTTTGCCTGTTACAAACAACCGTTATGTGAACAAAGTTATAATACCCTTGTGCACAAGTGCGCTCGGATATAAAAAGGCACTCATATAAATCTGTTATTACTCCAAAAATATGATATATTCCATTATGTGTGGATTAAAAATATTTCAAGGTAATTATTTAGTTATGAACAAATATACTTATAAAAATATATATTCGTGCTTTATAAGTAAAAAAATTTTAATTTATAGTTTTTGAAATTTTAGATTGTTAAGAAAGCAATTAACATCACATGAACATGAAACGTTCTTATGCAACATATGTCTGCAAATGTTTCCCACTAAAGGAAGACTCAGTCAACATAAGTCTGAATGTGGACAAATGGTTACAAGGATGGTAGAAGCTGAAAAAAGAAAATTAATGTTTAAAAACTTTAAAAATAAGCTAGAGGTTCCTTTTAGGGTTTATGCTGACTTTGAATGTGTCTTAGTAGAGGAAGATTTAGAGATTTCGAATAACAGCAAAGCAATTCAGAAGCATAAGCCATGTGCATTTAGTTATTATATTAAATGTGCATTTAATGATTCTTTAGATAAACTTAAAATATATACTGGTGAGGATTCAGCTTCGATATTTATTAAAAGTTTAATTGATGATGCTAGAGAAATTTATTTTAATTATTTAAAAAAGATAGAACCCATAAATTTCCTCACTTCAATTGAATTAGATATACAAAATAATAGTAGTACTTGTTCAATTTGTGAAAAACCCTTAGGGATCGATAGAGTAATAGATCATTGTCATCTAACTGGAAAATATCGAGGTCCAGCTCATAATGATTGTAATTTAAATTTTAAAATCGCAAACTTTATTCCAATATTTTTCCATAATCTTTCCTCATATGATTGTCATTTATTCGTAAAAGAACTTTCAAATATTCCAGGAAGTATTAATATTATTCCACTAAATAAGGAATTGTATGTGTCCATATCAAAACATATTAATTTTAATATTAATTCAAGCATTGAACTTAGGTTTTTAGATTCTTTTCGATTTATGTCTTCTAGTTTATCTAGTTTAGCTAAAAATTTAACTAATAATGATTTTAGAGTGTTGCGAACAACCTTCGTTGATGAAGATGAATTCAATCTTTTAAAAGTAAAAGGGATATTTCCTTACGATTATTTTAATAGCATTGAACGCCTTCAAGAATCATGTTTACCACCTCGTGAAAATTTTTTCAATAAATTAATTAATGAAGAATGTAGTGTTAGCGACTATGAGCATGCTCAAAAAGTGTGGTCAACTCTTAATTGTTTAACATTACGTGATTACTTCGAAATTTATTTAAAAACAGACGTAATATTTTTCAAAATTTCAGAAAAATTTGTTTAGAAATTTATAGTCTAGATCCTTGCCAATATTTTACTGCCCCCGGATTATCGTGGGATGCAATGCTAAAGACAACACAAATTGAGTTGCAATTAATTACAAGTATTGATATTTATAGCTTCATAAAGAAGGGTATAAGGGGTGGTATAGTTCAATGTTCTAACCGATATTCTATAGCAAATAATAAATACATGAGCAATTATGATGATCATAAACCATCAAAATATCTTATGTATTTAGATGCAAATAATTTATATGGTTGGGCTATGTCCGAATATCTTCCCTATGCTGAGTTTGAGTGGTTGGATAATGTTAATGATTTTGATGTTTTCACAATAGAAGAAAACTCTTCATATGGTTTCATTTTAGAGGTTGATTTGGAATATCCTCATTCAATTCATGATATACATAATGACTTACCATTTTGTTGTGAAAATAAAAAAATTGGTAGCATGATTCAACCTAAACTAATCACTGATTTAAATAATAAAACTAGGTATGTAATTCATTATAGAAACTTGCAGCAGTGTCTTAAACATGGTTTAAAATTGAAGAAGGTTCATCGCGTTTTAAGGTTCAAACAGTCTAATTGGCTAAAAAAGTATATAGACCTAAATACTTTTCAAAGAACAAACGCTAAGAATGATTTTGAAAAGAACTTTTTTAAACTTCTGAATAATGCAGTATATGGAAAAACTATGGAAAATGTAGATAAAAAGAAAGATATAAAAATCGTATGTGAATGGGAAAGTATTGGAAAAAGGTTAGGCGCTCGAGCCCTCATCGCTAAACCTAACTTTCATAGCTATACATCATTTACAGAAAACATGCTTGCTATACAATTGAAAAGATCATGTACCTTATATGATAAGCCTATTTGTATTGGTTTTGTTGTATTGGAGTTATCAAAGTGGAAAATGTATAACTTTCATTATAGTTATATGAAACCTAAGTTTCAAACAAAGCTCTGTTTAAACTATATGGATACTGATTCTTTTATATATACTATTCAAACGAATGACTTTTATAAGGATATTCATGATGATATTGATTTAAAATTTGATACATCTGAATATTTAGAAAATAACGTCTTTAATTTTCCTTTAAAGAATAAAAAATGTTTGGGTATGATGAAAGATGAAAACAATGGTAAAATTATGAAAGAATTTATTGGACTCAAGCCTAAAATGTATTCTATTAGTGTTGAGGGAGACAATGATGTGAAGAAAGCTAAAGGTGTAAATAGTCAGCATTAATAAATCTTAATATTATGAATGTTTACTTCAAAACAAAATTTTTTACGATAAGATGTATACTTTTAGATCTAAAATACATGAGATTTATACAATAGAATTTAATAAAGTTGTTTTAAGCAATACAGATGATAAGCGTTTTGTATTATATGATAATATTAATACTTTAGGATGGGGACATTATAAAATCAATAACTTAGGGCCGTTTGCACCATGTCTAGTTAATTCTAACTCCCAGTTAAACATCTTTATCGACGTTATCGACACCCATCATATAACATGTGATCGATAAAGCAGTTAACGTGCTTAACTGAAGGATGTACCTCCAGTTAGCGTTAACTAGACATGGTGCAAACGGCCCTTAAATTAGTTTAATAAGTATAATATTAATATATTTTAAAAACTGCTCATTTCGTGAAAGGAAACTTTTCCCATTTTGATAATTCTAATTTATAGAAGTACGTTTCATTAATTGAATTTTTAATAAAAATCGATAGCGCGCCTTTATTGCAAACCTCAAGGTGGTGTGGAATATGCAATTACTTTAAACAATAAAGAATAAGACTATATTTTATAATATAA
>NW_016157300.1:7173-43631 GCF_001687245.7 Rhagoletis zephyria
TGGTATCGGATTTCTCAGATTTCCATCAGCGGTACACCCTGTGATCGATTCCGGTTCTGAATGGTATCGAATTTCTCGGTTTTCCATCAGCGGAACACCCTGTGATCGGTTCCGGTTCCGGACTCAAATTTGTCACCTGCGACATCTTGCGGCTTTTATCTGTGTTCTGAACTTGGATTACGATCAGCGACATCTTTTGGCGGAGCAGCAGCAAACCATATAGCGGTTCTGGACCGGAGCAACAGCAAACCTTATGGCGGTTCTGGACCGTCATATTTATACTACTCGCGTTGTTGCTGGATAAATAAGTATACTTCGCAAAGAGTGTTTTTTGTCTTTTTCGCCAATATTTTTCAGTTGTCAAAATTCTAAAAGTTGTTTTAAAAACAACACTTCTCCGATTCCCATTAGACTATAGTCTACAGATATAGGCTCAGTTAAAAAAAACATAATCATGTTTAAAGTACATCCATCCTTAGTATTCATGTTTTAAATACAATTTATAAAAAAACTACAAATGAATGATGTAACTTTATTTAGGTACAATCTGTCTCATTTAGGTACATTTATTTTATGATATTGGGTACAATCTGAAATTTCCATTTTTCATCCCTGGTACCAACTGAAAGTAGACTGAAATAGCTTTAAAACTGAAATATTTAATCGAGGAAAGCCAGCTGAAAGCCAGCTATTGAAAAAAAATTTAATAAAAGATGTTTTTTAATTACCATAGAACAAACCTTGGGTCAGGTATATGCATTTCTTTTGTATTAAATTATATAAAAAAAAATATATAAATAGAAGTGGCAGCCTTCGATCGTTATTTCTATGTAAAAGCTATTTAAGTCCTCTTTCATTTGGTACCGAATTTGTTTAATTGGGATAAGCGGTTTGTTTACTGTACGAAAAGACTTTTATTTCGAACTTAAAAAATATCTGGCCAAGTTTAATTGCTGGAAAAAATAACTGCTATCTACGGTCCCTGGTTTATCGTATGGATGCCTACTTTACTCAAACAAAGTGTAAATTATGTGCATATTCTCATTGGTCTTGTCTTGTGTAAACGCGGGGTTATACAACTGTCAGCAGTGACGGACTTACGTGTGTCTAAAGTTGAGTGTTGGACAACGTTCGTTGGGTCCGTCGACGGTAGGGTTGCCAATCTGACGCTCTCTACGCAAACACACACAGCCTACTCAACTGTCAGTTTCATCCTTGAGCGGAACGTAGGCAAAGTATTCCTTCTGATAGGCCCGTCGGAATGGGTACTTGCACGTCAATAAAGGAAAAGTATACGAAGGAAGTGGCGTACGTGCTAGAGATACGCCACAATGAAGGTATTGCGTCTGTAAACAAAAATCAGCTGTTCCTTATGGCCGCGTACTTGGGGTTTACACAAGTCCATTTTTCAGATACAACAGCAAAACATTCACACTATGTTTACTAATTTATTCGCACTTCCCTTGATGTATTCGTCACTGCATCTGGCTTTTAGAAGATACACTGAGAAAAGACTCAGCTAAATATATTTCTCTCGACAAAGGCTTTTGTAACTATAACCAAATAATGTAACTATTACCAAATCATGTGTTGAGGAAAATACTATTTAGTTGATGCAACTAAACCCTTTTCTCAGTCTAGTTTATTGTCTGGATGCCTACTGTCGATTTACAACACTAGCCCAGCCTAATAGTCACCAAAGTTTACGGCAACCCTGTCATCATGTTTTTACTTCTTTGTATTCTTGTATTCTTTGTACCATGTTGTCGTTATGTACATTTTCCACTTTATACGTTCAAATATCCCGCAATTTCTCATACTCATCGCATTTCTAATCTAAGTGCGCGGTTACCCACAAACGTATACGTAGCGTAGCGTAGAAGTACGTAGAACGATATCAATTATGCTGTTGATAGAAAGAGAGAGAAGCAACGTCTACGTCACGGTCATGCGGTGGTGAGTTTTTGTTAACACGCAGATCCCATAAGATAGATCGTGTCAGCTGACACGTTCTCCGTTTTTACGTCCGTGGGTAACCGCGCTTTAAAAGCCGAAGAAGACGCTCGAACAAGAACACCAATTTTGAAACACAAACAAACGTACCAACAAACGCCAACAAGCAAGCAAGCAGCAATTTTGTCATCGTCTTATATTTAAACCGAACAAATATACACCATACGTTTTTATAAGATTGGAAATCGTAATAAATACTAAATTTCATATTTTAAACACAGTGTAAATTTATTTAGTCGTCGTCAACAAAGTTTTCAAAATTGTTCTTGGTTCGAGCGTCAACTAGTCACAGTGTGTGTGTGTGTCGCTGTTTCTGTGGGGACTTGCCGTATACTAATTGCTGGAAGTTTGCCGTTTTTTGTAGCCGCTACACCTTTTTTTGGAGCTATACGAGTTACATTCGCCGTTAAAATAGATCATCGGGGAAAACTGTACATATGTCGGACGATTATCTACCGTTTTTCGCAAATGTTATTTCACCAAGGGTAAAATTCCTCAAAGTCACCGCAAGGACATTAGATACGTGGGTGAAATCGTCGAGCTGAGTTGTGCTTGCGTATATGCATGCTCATAGTTTCCTTTTGCAAACATAAGCCGCGAAAGCGAGTATATTTTCGCGAACATTGTTCACCATCTGCCAATTTTATAAATGTCGCCGTAAGGACATTACGTACTTTTGTGAGTTCAACGAGCCGAGTTGGGCGTGCGTATATGACCACCCATAGTGTTGTTTTTTACTTTTGCCAAAAACATAAGCCGTCAAAGTGAGCATATTTGCGCAAACGTTTTTCCCATTTGCACCGGCTGCTATGCCGTAAGGATATTCTCATACTTTGGCGGGGTCATCGAGCCAGGTTCCAGTTTTTTTGCGAAACATACACGTCACGGGGTCGAGTTTTGCACGTGTACATGCATACTCATACAAATTAGCATCGAACTCAAAGAATTTGCCAATCTTAGCCAGTTTCTTGGCGAAACACTTAAGCCTTCAAAGCGAGTACACTCGCTTAAATTCGCCGTTGTCATCGTCTACTGATTTAAGAAATTTCTACACTAAAGCGAGTCGCTATAAGGTGGGTAACTACAAATTAATTAAACTCTTATAGTGTAATGATTACTCGTGGTCAAGCAAATAAAGCCACACTATCGAGCGACGCGGATGGTAGTAGTTCCGACTCAGAAGCAAGTGTCACGGCAGTTAACATCGAAGCCCAGAACATTACAATGCAACCAGAAGCAACCATCGGGAACGACGCAATAGCCTCTTTGGTGGCAAATATCACGTCACTCCAGGAAAGCGTGCAAGAGTTGCGAAACGAAACGAGCCGTGGCCAATCAGAGGTCTAACAGCTCCGCCAGCGTATTGAAATGGACTCTGCTAATGACGCCAATCACGGTCCATCGTCGGACGTACCGATTCCAGACACGTTTACCACATACGTTACCACAGTTGCCTGCGCCTGGATCACAACCGTCTTCGTCACAGCCATCAAACGCGCTGTCGTTTCTGGAAGGATCCGCCGCTAAGCTGTATCCGCTGCCTGCCTTCGATGGCAATCCAGAGGATTGGCCTCTATTTTACGCCAACTATATCGACACAACAGCTGAGTTTTGGTATAACCACAGGCAAAATCATATGCGCCTGCAGAAAGCCTTGCAGGGTAATACTAAGCGAGCAGTCACGTCTATGCTCATCTATCCAGATGATGTTCCTAAAGTCATGAAGGAACTGGAATTTAATTTTGGACGACAAGACTTGTTAATACGAGCACAATTGCAGAAAGTCCAGCACTTTCCTAGCATCCATGATAACCGTTTGGACCAAGTCTTGGAGTTCTCAAATCGTGTTCGTAACATAGCAGCGTTCTTTAAGTCAGCCAAATACGAGCACCATTTGTTGAATCCTACTCTACTGGAACAATTAGTCTCGAAACTGCCACCGTCCAAACAGTTTGAGTGGAGCAAGTATACCGCCAACATATTGCCGTTTCCAACAGTGGAGAGCTTCGCAGACTGGCTGAGTGATTTGGCCAAAGTCGTATCGATCATGCCCAGAGTTGCAGATATTTCGCTACGTCATAGCCAACCGCCATCGTCGACGAAACACAGCACAAACTACAGTTGTCAGTTAACATCAGGCGCAGGTTCAGCACGGCGAATGTTGCACAGCAGTGAAGAGCAACCCGTATGTTTTTGCTGCAGTCAGTCGCACCTCGTAACTAATTGTCGCAAGTTTTAATCGCTTGACTGTGCTGCAAAATGGTCACTTGTCAAACAACATCGTCTGCCTACAAAAGAGTTTGTCTACATGTCGCCGTCGTAAAACGTGTGATATCAATGGCTGTAGGCCAATGCATCATAAATCACTGCATCAAGAACTTCGTACAAACGTTGTGCCCCCCACCGATGGAAAACGCATCCTGAACTGCCACCAAGCCAAAGAAGCTAGCATATTTAAAATACTACCTGTAATTTTTTCGGTCCGCATGGTAGTATGTCAGTGTACGCCATGATCGATGAAGGTTCATCAGTGTCACTTCTTGAGGAAGAGGTTGCCGTACAATTAGGGTGCCATGCCACTTACTTTACAGAGGTACGGTGACAACCAAACTACTGTGAGCTCGAGAAAAGTCTCATGCGAAATTCAAGGGGTAGGCAGTGGCCATAGTTTCCCACTCAAAAATCTGCGTACAATAAAGGGTCTAAGTTTGCCGAGACAATCACTTAACAAATAGAACTATGCGCATTTAAACGAATTGCCAGTGCGTAGTTATGACGATGTAGTACCCGTGATACTACTTGGATTAGACAACTGCCATTTGTGTGCCCAGTAAGAGGTTGGTTGCGATCAAACAGTAGCTACTTATACAAACTTGGGATGGGTAGTATTTGGACCACATCGGCAGGACGCCCGCACCAATCCTAAAGTCTCTCATGTACGTAAGTCAGACTTATTGCTGCATCTTAACAAGTTAGTTGAGGATTATTTTTCCCATGCAGCTATGCACCTGCGAAGCAACGTTTAGTAAACATTGAGACGCGCATGAAGAAAGATACAGCTTACGCCAACAGCTATAAGAACGAGATCGCGAAATTCCTCAACAAGGGATACGCCCGACAATTAACACCCGAAGAGGCCGCCCGGATTAAACCGACGACATGGTACCTCCCGCACTTCGGTGTCGTTAACTCGCACAAGCCGGGAAAGATCCGCATCGTTTTTGACGCAGCCGCCGTTACAAATTCCACATCCCTCAACTCGGTCTTGCTGAAAGGGCCGGAACAAGCACAACCACTTGTAGCCGTTACACATAAATTTCGCCAGGGAATTACCGCAGTAGCTGAAAACACACAGGAAATGTTCTCGCCGATCAAGACTCACAAAGATTTCTCTGGAGATATGGTAACTCCGAGGAACCCTTACGTACGTACATCATGTCGTCAATGATATTTGGAGCCATTTGCTCGCCTTATTGTGCCGAGCACTTAAAAAATATAAACGCCGTCAACTTCAAGTCCACGATGCCGAGGGTAGTACGTGCCGTAATTAACGGTGAAGAATTTTTCGGTGCCTCGTTGTTATTCGCCAATCCTGCCTGTCGCATATGAGATACAGCTGCATATCTGCGTTGACGCTAGCTCTTGCGCTTATGCTGCTGTCGCGTATCTCCGCGTAAGGAAAGGAAATAAAGTGACGTATGAGATGCTTCAGAAATTTTGGTTCCGCCGCGCTCTAGGCTTGCTCAAATCAGTCAAAAGAGAATGCCAAGTGTGCATATATAGCACCGCCAAGCCGTCCGTACCGCTTATGGGACAGTTACCAGAAGACCGCCTCACGCCGTATGTTCGCCTTTTTTCCTACGCTGGAGTCGACTACTTCGGCCCATTTTTTGTCGCAATTGGTCGAAGAAGAGAGAAGAGATGGGTCGCGTTATTCACGTGCCTTACAACGCGAGCGGTCCACCTGGAAGTTGCCCCGGAGCTATCAACTGACGCCTTTATATTGTGCTTGCGAAACTTCGACAACCCTCGAGGAGTTCCAATAAGAATCCGGAGCGATAACACCACGAACTTCGTGGGAGCACAGAAAATACTAAAAAACGAGACGCAAATATTCGACTTCAGCCGTATCGAAGGTGAAATGGCACGCCGTAACATTCAGCGGATTTTCAAGNAACGATACGCAAATATTCGACTTCAGCCGTTTCGAAGGTGAAATGACACGCCGTAACATTCAGTGGATTTTCAACTGCCCTGCAAATCCTTCAGCAGGAGGCTGTTGGGAGCGCCTCATACAGTGCGTCAAGCGATTGCTACAACGCGTGTTAAAAGAAGAAGCACCGCGGTTGGAGACATTTCAAAGCGTACTCATCGAGGCAGAAAATATACAAAATAGTCGTCCACTGACAGAACTAGCCATAACGTCCCAATATGAGGAGCCATTGACACCCAACCTCTTCCTGTTGGGGTGCCTCAACTCTACACAAACGCCTAGCTCAGTCGAGGAAAGAGTATGTCTTCGCAAGCAATGGCGCATAGCCCAAAATCTGAAGGATAGGCTGTGGAAGAGGTGGACTATCGAGTACCTGCCCCAACTCCTGCGACGCTCAAAATGGAGGGATGAGGCAGAGCCGCTAAAGCCGGGACAACTGGTGATTGTATGCGATCCTTCTCGACCACGAAGCCAATTGGAACGAGGAAGGGTGACCGAAGTTTTTGCCACTAAAGATGGACAGGTCAGGAGTGCCGAAGTTCTAACGGGTTCCGGCCTGCTACGTAAGCTAAGTAAGCTAACCGCTTTAACTGTAAGTGAATCCCCCAGAGGGGGAGTGGGATGTCGATTTACAACACTAGCCCAGCCTAATAGTCACCAAAGTTTACGGCAATCCTGTCATCATGTTTTTACTTCTTTGTATTCTTGTATTCTTTGTACCATGTTCTCGTTATGTACATTTTCCAATTTATACGTTCAAATATCCCGCAATTTCTCATACTCATCGCATTTCCAATCTAAAAGCCTAAGAAGACGCTCGAACAAGAACACCAATTTTGAAACACAAACAAACGAACCAACAAACGCCAACAAGCAAGCAAGCAGCAATTTTGTCATCGTCTCACATTTAAACCGAACAAATATACACCATACGTTTTTATAAGATTGGAAATCGCAATAAATACTAAACTCCATATTTTAAACACAGTGTAAATTTATTTAGTCGTCGCAACACCTGCTTTACTCAAACCATGTGACAATTAATGAATATTCTCATTTGTCTTGTCTTGTGTAAACGCAAGGTTATACAACTGTCAGCAGTGACGGACTTACGTGCGTCAAAAGTTAAGTATTAAGGTATCCACACTCCTACGCGATAGTTTTAAATGCGGAACCAAACACTTGTACGATTGTGCTGCAGCGATTTATTCGAACATTCACAGTTCTTCTTTTGGTCGTACCGAAATCGCAGACTGTCGCGTTTTGAGAACGAAAAAGGTCGAGACAAGGATTTTACAATATTAAAACAAAATTGAACGTAAGAAAACAAAACATATTTGATGTAGAAAAGTTAAGAATTTTATTTTTGTTGAAAAAAACTTTTTGTTTGTCTATATATTGATAGTTTTTGCTGCGATAAAATCGCACAGATGTGTGCATACTTGCGTTTTCAAAGCAGTAACGTCTGTAGCATCAAAAACTGTGCGGATTCGTTGCGACAGAATCGAATAGGTGTGGATGCCTTTTGTCCCGTCAGAATGGGTACTTGTACGTCCACAACGGAAAAGTATGCGAAGGAAGTGGCGTACGTACCGTGGAGATACGCCACAATGAAGGTGTTGCGTCTGCAAACAAAAATCAGCTGTTCCTTATGGCCGCGTACACGGGGTTTACACAAGTCAAGTTTTCAGATACAGTAGCAAAACATTCAAATTTTTTTACTAATATATTCCCATTTCTCTTGATGTCTTCATTACTGTCTCTGGCTTTACGAAAACAGTTTATTGTCTGGATGCCTACTTTACTCAAACAATGTGTACATTATGTGCATGTTCTCATTGGTCTTGTCTTGTGTCAACGCGGGGTTATACAACTGTCAGCAGTGATGGACTTACGTGCGTCAAAAGTTGAGTGTTGGCCAACGTTCGTTGGGTCCGTCGACACAAGGGTTGCAATCTGACGGTCTCGATGCAAACACACACAGCCTACTCAACTGTCAGTTTCATCCTTGAGCAGAACGTACGCAAAGTACCCATTCTGACGGGGCCAAAAGTTATAAATGTCACGCAAAGCTACAAAGTTTTACCCGGCATCAGTTTATGGGCGCTCACACACATCTGCCAAAACTTGTCGTTCACATGCGTACGCACACAGTTGAGTGTGAGCTTGAAAAAATGCATATTATGCATTTTAAATTAGTATTGTTTTTATAATTCTGAAAGATATTTCAATTCTCTATCTTTTGATGTACCAACTATTGCAAAAAGTTAAGTAATAACTGAGATATTGATCAAAATAAAAAGCTCACGTTCACGCTCGCATTGAACTGTATAGCAGGCATCAATTAAACAAGGATAATCGTAACAATATATTTACCTGCCGTCTTCACGTGCTGGAAAATCTTACTTGCTTGACGAAGCATGCGAGATCCCACACGTGTAGACCGCAAAAAGTACGAAGCATATTTTTTCTCGCATACCGAGCGGTTTTGGTTGTTTAATTGGTTTTTTCTCATTTCGCAGAATTCTTTAGATAAGAAACATCGGTTATTTTGGTAGAATATACAAATTTAGCCTGAAAAGCTCGAAACTTCATATTTGGCGACATTTTACAAATGAAAAAGTATGCTGTCAAATGCCCAGTCAACAAAACTTTTTCTCGCTTGGGAGAGAATAAAGCAGAACGCAAGCGAGATTTGCAAGCATGTGAAGACGACCGGTTACATTTATTTCTACTCATCTGTCAAACGCGCGACCGACCGAACGCGCTATTGCGATTCTGCTACTACCCCACATCTCCATTTTCTGCTAATTGTGTCTTAACAGCGCTATTGCGATTCTGCTATTACCCCACATCTCCATTTTCTACTAAATGTGTCTTAAGAGTTGCCAAATTTCTGTTTTAACTTTGCCTCGTTTTCTCATGTGGGCAACTTGCTGTCTTAACATATCACTTTCGAAATGGCATCAAGCCAATCAGATCGATCTGTACCCAAAGTAGATGGCGCGGTAAAATGAAAACTGACTTGTCAAACTCCAAAATGACAGCTGATGTTAAGACAGCGATGGTAAGAAATTCGGTAAGACAGATATGGTTTAACAGTAGAAATTTGCGGTCTCCACCTGACATTTCTGTCTTACCACAGCTTTTTTAACATAATCTGTAGAAGATGGAGACGTGGGGTTAATTCATGATTCAATAATACAAGGTTCGATAAACTGACAGTTGTCTCTCTCGCACCGCTCTCTTAGCAGTGGCACCTTGTTGCTTCTTTGCAATTTACACGGAAACAGTGTAGCATTGGTGTGAAATAGAAGTATGAGCGTCNCACCTGACATTTCTGTCTTACCACAGCTTTTTTAACATAATCTGTAGAAGATGGAGACGTGGGGTTAATCCATGATTCAATAATACAAGGTTCGATAAACTGACAGTTGTCTCTCTCGCACCGCTCCCTTAGCAGTGGCACCGTGTTGCTTCTTTGCAAATTTACATGGAAACAGTGTAGCTTTGGTGTGAAATAAAAGTATAAGCTTTTGTGCAATATGTTTATTTGTATATGCATATGAAGCATATTTAACTGATGAAAACATAAACTGTTTTTAAATTGGATGTTAACATCAATCTCATAGTAGTCTTATTTTAATTTTGATTCATTTTGCAGCTTTTATACAGCTAAATAGCACATAAATTACGTAATTCACATAGACACATCAATATTACGTTCAACATTTCGTTTAAAATGCCAGATTTCCTGCAAAAACATTAGAATTTACAAAAGGAATTTCACTACTAATTGCCTACTTAGCGACTTTTCTACTACCATTTTCGCACCAAGTGATTTCATTCCTCCCCTTTTCTCCGTCCTTCGTAAATGCAACCTTTTGTAAGGGAGTGTCAAACCGCAGCTGTCAATAATTATCTAACCTTGTATTATTGAATCATGGGGTTAATTAAGATGACAACGATATTGAAAATACGACACTGTAAAAAGGGTAGCCACTAACCAAAGTAGTTCTCGCTTGAAAAAAATTACCAAATCTGGAAAATTTCGACCAATAGCTTTTTTAATTACCTATTTGAATCAATTAAAATGAGTAGTAATATCTCTTGTTTGGTTCAGTATGGTGGATTTGAACCGATATACTGATATGGACTCCAGCGGTAATGGAAACCATAAGGTACTTATAGATATTCTGTGCAAGCAAACAAAGAGCCTTAGGGCCGTTTGCACCATGTCTAGTTAATTCTAACTCCCAGTTAAACATCTTTATCGACGTTATCGACACCCATCATATAACATGTGATCGATAAAGCAGTGGATGTGCTTAACTGAAGGATGTTGTTATATTCGAAAGCACACGCGTTGTAGTTAAGAGTAGATGAGAGACTGACTTTATTGAAAGAATAGAACTAAAACTAAGTATACAAAATGAGAATTAATTTGATGATATGAATGTGGTTTTACATGTGTATGTGAACATATTTTGAGTGGAGCTTATTTAGAGTATGCATACATATACAACAATATGAATATATATTTTGGAGTGAAATAAACTTTACATATATATCAGATGTACCTCCAGTTAGCGTTAACTAGACATGGTGCAAACGGCCCTTAATGTGGTTCATTTTAAAGCGCGTAGTTTGAATGCAGATAAACTTGATTATGTTAGGAGTATATTTGTTGAGTCTGCTGTTGATGTAATTTGTGTCACTGAGACTTGGTTCAGTAATGACTTCTTCTATGAAATAGCTAATTATAATTTAATAAGGAATGATAGAAAATTTAAAAGAGGGGGAGGGATCGCGATATACTGTCGGTCCAACCTAAAAATCAAGTCTTTGGCAGAGTCGGCTAACTCTGAAACCGAGTTTTTAATATCAGAAGTTTCTGATGGTGTAAGTAAGGTATTTGTCTCTTGTGTGTATAACCCCCATAAGTCGTGCGTGTTGGATTTGTTTTTTGGTGAGTTATCTTTGTTATTACACTGAGGGAAATAATGCATAGTAAAAATGAATACTTTATATTTGATTATCGTTTAAAAATGTTCGTATTTAAAAATAATATTTTCATACAAAATTTATTACGCACGTATTTGACTGTTCACATCTGAGTATGTATATGTAAGTGTACATACGCACCCCAAGCATGCAGAGCGCCGCTCTGAGAGCGGTGACAACACACACATACATAGTACATACATGTTTATCAGTACAAATCGCGTGCTGTGGTGTTGATGGATATTCAACATTTGAAAGCAAATTTATATGTCTGGTTGTAGCTGAGTGCGCAAAGATGCTTGTCACAAGTTGTTGATATCCGGAGATGGTCGGGTTCGAATTCCACTGCAGGCAACATGCAAATAAATTTTTTTTTTTTGTTTTTGTCTTGATTATTCACTTCACGGATGCTTTTTCAGTACGAACGCGGTCATTTTAATATGCGCGTAATTGAAATGAATATTTACCAATATACAGTACTTTCGTTGACGTTTATAGTAGGATCAATTACGTTTCTATTTGATTTTAATATTTTTTTCCCTCAGTGTACTTGATTATGAGCGGTATGTAATTTGTGGTGATTTCAATGGTCAGGAGGACTTGTTATAGTCAATAATTCTGTTCCTACCAGATATGCTAACAATGCAAAGCCTACCAACTATTTTTTATATCTGACCACGACTTAATATTTTGTTCATTAGATGTAGCTTTTAGGGCCGTTTACTCAATATGTGGTTAACACTAATCTCCGTTTAAACATCATTATCGACGTGTTTGGCTCCATGCATATAACATGGAGTCGGTAACGTCGATAACGATGTTTTACCGGAGATTAGTGTTAACCAGACATTGAGTAACCGGCCCTTAATCGCCCTGCTGTTGATGTCACTTTTACGTATTAATTCCTTAAATGTTAATGAACTTTTTCGTGATCTGCCTAGTGTTTGTTGGGAAGATTGTTGGTATTGCGAAACCATTGATTAAAAACTTGAATTCTTAAATAGAACCCTAACTGTACTTTTTGACAATCATGTCCCCATTCGATCAGTTCGTGCAATCAATCAGTCGTGCCCTTGGTATACAAAAACAGTTTGCTTGGCAATAAAGAAGCGTAATAAACTGCATGCTAAGTGGAGGAAAACTCCAACCGAAAGCCGTTGGTCTCAATACAAAACTGCACGGAATGCAGCTACGGCTGCCATTAGGCAGGTAAAGAGCTGGTATTGTAGGAATAAACTTGACGCAGCACTTCCCTCCAGAGACTTATGGCGCAACCTTAAAAGCTTGAATGTTCATGGTAATGATAAACCTAAGTGTGATTTGGACCCTGATGTGCTGAATAATTTTTTTACTAGTGCAAGCAGATGCGTGAGTTTCTCTTCAACTGAATGTAATCTGACTGACTGTGATTTGGTAAATAAATTACAATTTGTAGGTGTGAGTGAAGGAGAGGTTTTGCGGGCTGTAAGGGGGATGAAGTCAAATGCGGTGGGGGAAGATGGAATTTCGTTTAAGTTTATAAAAATTGTGCTGCCATCTATATTGGGTACTACCACTCATATTATAAATTACTGTTTTGCTAGTTCGTGCTTCCCTTCCATTTGGAAGAGAGCCATCATACAGGATACAACTTGACAATGGTGATCTAACCCTTCTATGCCTTTTGGACTTTGCAAAGGCATTTGACTTAGTTAATCATGGCCTTTTGTGTAAAAAACTTAGGCATTTATTCGGTTTTACAGATAGTGCTGTAAGGTTAATGTCTAGCTACCTTGAAGGAAGATCCCAAAGAGTTAGAGGTAGGGATACTTTCTCTATGTCAAATGTAATTGCTTCTGGTGTTTCGCAAGGATCTGTTCTTGGACCGTTGTTGTTTAGTCTTTTTGTTAATGATGTGTTCTCTGTGTGCCGTTATGTAAATGTACATGCATATGCTGATGATATGCAGCTATACCTGTCCAGTCGTGTTGGTCTTACTGAAGATTTGTGTTTTAGAATTAATAGTGATTTGTCTGCAGTGTCAGAATGGGCTCGTGATAATTGTTTGTCTTTAAATGCTACAAAATCCTATGTTCTCCCTATAAGTAATAGTGTGATTCACTCTGAAGATATCCCCGAGTTATTAATTGGTAGCAACGTTCCCGCTGTTACCGATAAAATTAAAAATCTGGAATTCATTCTTAACACTAAGTTGAATTGTCGTGACCATGTAAATAAAGTTGTTAGTAATGTGTATGCTGTGTTACGTCGTCTAAAGATCTCTGCCTCATTTACACCACAAGATACCAGGCGCAAGTTGGCTAAGCAACTCATAGTGCTCCTCATTAGGTACTCTAAAGGCCGATTACTCAATGTCTGGTTTGACACTAATCTGCGGTTAAACATAGTTATCGACGTTACAGACTCCCTGTTGTATGCATGGAGACGAAGACGTCGATAACGCTGTTTAACCGCAGATTAGTGTCAAACCAGACATTGAGTAACCGGCCCTAAGACTGTATACAGTAAACTCGACTCTATCTCCTCCTGCAAAATCAATGTTGCGTTCAATAACGTTACTAGATATGTTTATGGACTAAACAAATCTGATCATATCTCCCTGTGGAAGAATAAAATCCTGGGGTGCAGTATCGAGAACTATCTTGCTGCGAGGAACTGTATATTTTTATATATATAGATTGCTTGCGTTGCAATCTCCAAATTATTTGTATGAAAAGTTGCGACTGACCAAGTCTAGTCGACATCATAGCCTTCTTATCCCAAGATACACCCTTTGAACATATTCTAGAATGTTTTTCATTAACGCTGCGAGGCTTTGGAAATCTCTGCCGGAATCTACAAAGTCTGCACTAAATTTAAGGAACTACAAAGCAGTAATATACAATTACTACAATGATTTGTAATGCTATGAAAGTGGTTGCAATATCTTTTAATTCTTTACTTCTTTTTATTTTTTTCTACCACTATCTTTTCTAACAATCTCTACCCTGCCTATGTATACTATTAGTGTCTAATGTAATTTAAGATTAATTTTGTTGTATGTATTTATTATTCCAATTCTACTTAGCTTAGTTTTTTAAATATGTATGTATATGTAATAACATTTTGTTACTATTTCGTCGGATGCACTATAAAAGACATGGTCTTAGATGTGTAATACATTGCCTATTAATAAATAAATAAAAGTAAATAAATGTTTAAGCAATCAAAAGCCATTCGGGATTCTAGTAAAATGGGTTTAGCGATGTGTGCGCGTTTTATCGATATACGTATGTACATATCGTATGTACATTCTATAAAAAAAGTGCATTATGCAGAGCTTTTGCTGCATTATTATTATATTATGCAACATTTGGCACTTTCGAAAATATGTTTTCGAAGAGCGTTCATGCTTTCGCGTTTAGCGAATCTACATTTACACGAGCTCGAAATCGTATGGTTTCGACAAACAGCGGTGTTCCAGTCGTTTACTCAGATCCGTATCTATCACGATCAATTTGTACAGAGAAGATAATGTTCAAAAAACCCTACTGAAAAGGAAAAGAGATGTTTTAAACAAAAAATTCCATACAAAAACTTGAATTGTTTTAACCATAACCCATGGCGCAATCACCATAACCGAAAACTTTGTTATGTTTAGGGCTGTTTTTGCTTACGCGTAAAAGCATATTTAAATGCTACTCTAAATGTACATATATCCATACAAAATTCGTCACCTATATGCAACTAAATGCAACTCCATTTTTGCATTAAGAATCTAATGCTAAACGCAACCCTGTGATCTTCCAAAATTGCCACGATTCGAACATGGTTTAATGAGAAAAAGTGGCAACATTGCCTTTTCAGTGGCTAGCTGCGTTTCAGTAATCGCCGATCGAGATTTCATTTATTATTTTACATTATTTGGATAAAGAAAAGCTACGCAAATTCAACATCGATGTGATACTAATCGAAATCTGGATCAATTTGTGATCAACTCTGTTTGTATTGTTTCCTAATTAAGTGAGGAAATTTTAATTGACAGCATGGACAAATGAATATATACACAAACGAATGTTCGGTTGTGGTTAAAACCATTCAAGATTTTGTATTGAATGTTTGGTTTAAAATTTATTCTTTCATTTTCAGTAGGGTTTTGTGCTAATTATCTTCTGCGTGAGAATTGATGGTAATAGATACGGATCTGAATAAACGACTAGAACACGGCTGTCGGTCACTAAAACGCAGCTAGCCACTGTATTAAGTCCCCTTTCAGACACGTCAAGTCTTGCTTTCAAGTCTGCTCGTTCGTAGGCGAATGAGGTGAGAAGAGAGGGGAAGAGTACAGATACCTCCGTACCGTCAATTCGTTTCAAGTTTTCTTGTCTCTTTTGTTCTTTTCGTTGCTTCCCATTCATGTTCGAATCGTGGAAATCTTGGAAGATCACAGGGTTGCTTTTGGCATTTAGATTCTAAATGCAAAACTGGAATTGCTTTTAGTTGCATTTAGGTGACGAATATTGTATGGATAAATGTACATTTAGAGTAGCATTTAGAGCTAAATGCGCTAAATGCTACTCTAAATGTACATTTATCCATACAAAATTCGTCACCTAAATGCAACTAAAAGCAACTCCATTTTTGCATTAAGAATCTAAATGCTAAAAGCAACCCTGTGATCTTCCAAAATTTCCACGATTCGAACATGGTTTAAAGAGAAAAGTGGCCACATTGCTTTTTCGAGTATAAAGTTGCTAGCTGCGTTTCAGTGATCGCCGATCGAAATTTCTTTGATTTTGCGTTACATATTTGGATCAAGTAAAGTTAAGCAAATTCAACATCGATTTGATGCTGATAGAAATCTGGATCAATTTGTGATCAACTCTGTTTGGTTTGTTTCCTAATTAAGTGAGGAAATTTTAATTGACAGCACCGACAAATGAATATATACACAAACAAATGTTCGGTTATGGTTAAAACAATTCAAGTTTTTGTATTGAATTTTTGGTTTAAAATTTATTTTTTCCTTTCCAGTAAGGTTTTTGCACATTATCTTCTTTGTGGGAATTGATCGTAATATATACGCATCTAAATAAGAGACTGGAACACGGCTGTTTGTCAAAAGCATTCGATTTCGAACTCGCGTAAATGTACATTTGCTAAATGCTATAGCATGAACGCTCTTCGAAAACATATGTTCGAAAGTGCTAAATGTTGCATTTTAAATGCAGCAAAAACGCGGCATAAGCAAAAACAGCCCTTTATATTAATTTCATGCTGTCAATCTATTTAACCTTAACCAAAGTTAATTACTTTATCAAACGATTTTGGTGGATAAACGCATAAATTTCAGAAAAATTCCACTCTGCCAATTTGCCAGGTGGTAGATTTTGTTACGAACACATAAAAAGAAAATTTGCACAATGGACGAGGTAAGAATGGAACGTAACTAGCCAGATAAGTTAGATAATAAACAATTTTGTGCAATTCTTCACCAAGGTATGTTCATGAAGGAAAGCGGATAAAGTGATAAATTTAAGCATTCACAGGGACTCAGTCTCGAGTTATGTAGACTCTAGACCTGTGAATGCCGTTCTAGGCATACCACCCCCGGACATAGACGAGACAGAGCTTCATCTGCCTCGGGAGACACGCACTACACTCGCACAACTTCGCTCCGGCTACTGCAGCAGGTTGAACTCCTACTTGAGTAGGTTGAATGAGGATGTGCCGAATGAGTGTCCGGCATGCGGAGAGACCCCACATGACTCGAAACATCTCTTCGCATGCCCGGAAAACCCGACAACCCTAACGGCCTTGTCCCTGTGGACAAATCCCACAGAAGCTGCACGCTTCCTAGGGTTGCCGTTAGTGGAACTTGACGACAACGACTGAGATACCAACCGATCTGGGCGGGGTTGTTGTAGCCGCTACAACAACAACAACAACATAAATTTAAGCAATTTATCCCTTTATCACTTTATATGAAGACCGCTAATGTAAAATAATAAATGTAATCTCGATCGGCGGACACTGAAACGCAGCTAGCAACTGTATACGTGAAAGAGGAATGTTGCCAATTTTTCTCATTAAACCATGTTCTAATCGTGGAAATTTTTGAAGAACATAGAGTTCCTTATAGTATCTAAATTCTTAATGCAGAAATTGAGTTGCATTTAGTTACATTTAGGTGACGAATTTTGTATGGATAAATGTAGATTTAGAATAGCTAAATGTGCTTTTACGCGTTGGCAAAACAGCCCATTAAACCCTTCGAAAATGCAATAAAATAGACTATACTTTTGGAAAGGCATTTATAATATAAAGATAACTACGAAAAATAAAGCGGGATTTAAAATTGAATTTGTTTTTCAAACAAAATTAACAAAATCTACCAAATTAAGTAAAAATTTATCTTTTCACCAACCCAAATTTTTTCTATCAGTTTTGGTAACAACTTGATATAGTTGCAACCCTGACTGTGAAGCTGTTGGATATCGAATTCGAATTATCTTTCGAAGATCGAAAGGCGGTGTCGTTTTGTCGCTCCTTAAATAAACTGGCATCTTTCAATAAATTTTGTTATAATTTTTACCTACAGTCTGATTAAAGAGGCAAGCAGATTGATTTTTCTATTAAGTAAATTTTTAATATTTGAAAAAGGGCGAGGAATTCGTTCCTTAATGGCACAAAACTATCAGTGTTGTGTTGAATATTATCAACTACTTAATTTTTAATAATTATCCGGCAACGCTCGTTAGCGTCTTTGTCTTCGCATTATATGCACCGCCTTTGGATTAGGCAAAGCGTTTCAATTCTTCAGTTACGGTCGAAATAAGCAGACATTTTTGATTGAAACACTGTGTAGTGTGAATAGAAAAGCATATAGAAAAGAAAGTTTTTGGAAGTTGTTTCGAAATTCGGGTGAAAAGTGATACTGTTTGAAAGACGCCGTATAGAATTAGTTTTTAACATAATCGAGAAGAAGCAGGTAATTACAAAATTTTGGTTTGCAAAAATGGTTGGAAATTTACTTGGCCCAAGAATGGAAAGAAAAGTGAAGTTTGTAAAAAGGAGTAGCTGTGCGAGAGAGTTAAGGAAAAATTCTGTATAACGATATGTATAGTAAAGAAAATAAAATATACTGGTGACGCAGAGTTAGCATTGCATTATGTATAAAGAATAAATTCATTTTCTTTATTTAACTATGGGAAAATTTATTATCGCTAGTACATACATATGTACGTATATGCAAGTGTAGTTATTCTCAGACCATTGCACTACTAGAAATACAACACGATAAAGCTGATTGTCGATGGTCGGCAGTGTAAAAAGTCGGTTACCCCTCCTGGATTCCTGTCGTTCATTGTCGTGAGCTGTGAAATGTGTTCAATTTGGGTGTGCCTTTCGCAGCGCTGCCAAAGCTGCGGTCGCGTCGTCGCCAAAGGCCAAGTCACAGGCGCCGGCATAGTAGCAAGTTGGATTGTAGGGCTTTGTTGGTGCTGGTGCATTGCATTCGAGCTGTGGTCGACAAATCGCTGTCGCCTTCGCCATATAACTTCGTGTATATTTCCATTCGTTTGTTTCGTCCATATGCTAGTTTCGTTGGTTCTACTCGTTCTAGTAATTCGTTTAATGTGCAATCGCTAATTCCCTTATGTCCTTTTTGTTTGTATTCTTATATATTTTTGTCTTGAATACATATATGCATTTAAGAGATAGTGTTGAAATAGCAATTCTGCAAGTAAATTAATGTACATATGAGACCAATTAATATACATAACTCGTCAATAAAATGATTAAAATAGGTACTTAAGTTACACCAAATGTACTTCATCTGATAATGTTTGTTGTGTACGAAGTGGTAACATTCATCGAAATCAGTTCCTTTGAAAGCTATGTGATGGGTATTATTAAGTAAAATTTTTATTAAGCGAGTCATATAAATACGATTTAGGTATTTGTACAACGATTTTGGTTTGCTGTGCCCAAACGCGTGACCAGAACTAAAACTTTTACACACTTGTACACAAGATTCTACGCTTTATTAAAAAAAAAAAAATACTATGTATATCTGTGATCTAAATGAATCATAGTTTCGGGAGCTGTTTGAAAATAGGGGAAATTTGGATTTTTTACAAAACGATTGTAAGCCTCACTAACAGGTCTATTCTGCGCTGGTAACATAAATTTTGTAACCGATAGTTAAAGTGTCTGCCAATTTTTACACCTTTTTCGCATTCTGCACTCTCTTGTAACCGGTAAATTTTTTATTTTTATTTTTTGTAATTGTAATTTATTTCAGTCGTGAAGCAGACGTTCCTTACAGACTAGATACAGAAATTAGGTACTTGAACGATACGTGTAAAACATAAAGCACTCCACAGTTTCGAGATCACAGAGAAAATAAATAAACTTTTTGGAAGTGAAAAATCAAGTTCCTTGGAATTCGAGATTGTGTTGAATTCATTTAAAGCTCTTGAAATAAGGGCATTTCTGGCATACTCCGTTTTACAATTTCCTCCATAAAAAGGCATAGGATTGCGAAGAATCCTTTGAGGAACATTGAATTTGATGCTCAAGGAGGGTAAGGCAATCGATCACACCATTTATTAAATTAAAAGTAAAAGTTTGAGAGATCAAAGATCGGGTGGGCTTTAGTAGTCAGCGGCACCTTGTGTTTTTAGAAAACCAGGTGGAATTAGCAAATGAAACTTGGTCAGGATGTTAAGGGAGGTATCCTCTAAATCATGTATAACTAAAAAATATAAACAATCAAATCATTGTTTATAAGTTATTTGTTGTTAACATTTCTTAAGTCGTTACACTTGATTTCCTTAACAAAAAGTGCATTTGTCACATACTTTCATATATATAAATGCACATAACACTGTACTTGGGTGGGGTTTAGTAGCGCTCACAACTATTTCGGGCTATTCCGTCCAAAGGGGTGGCCCGATCCAAAAAAAATTCCACACCCTTGTAGTCAAGGATCCACGCATTATTTTAACACTCACTTTTGTAAATTTTGGTCACTAATTTATTTACAAATTGGGTTTGAAATATGCCCTTTTTTGTAAAATTCGGAAATTTGCGTACATTTATCACTCCTATTCTCCTTAAAGCAGCCACTTCACCAATATATTTTTGTATTCCCCTTCACTTTACACTATACTCGATTAGTTATTACTTTCTTTACGACTTTAATATTAACCAGTTAATCACAATTCATTAAATAAAAACACCTTTAAAATCACGCGTGGTTGCATATGCAAATTAAATGGCGGAGTTCAGTTGTCAACCTCCAAAGTATGCAAAAGAATGAGAGACAAAAGAAGATAAAATATAACCCAATAAGCAATAAAAATATACAAAGGTGTTCTCTGCAAAAGGTGTTCAGCTCCTTTTCTTCGCAAAACAGAAAGGAGAATTCTATTGCCTGAGGGTTATAATGCCTAAGTGCGGCCGAAGGCGACCTACGCAGAAAGGTGTTCTCTGTAAAAGGTGTTCAGCCTCCCTTCTTTGGCAACACAGAAAAGAGAATTCTACTGCCTGAGGGTTATAATCCCTAAGTGCGGCCGAAGGCCGCCTACGCAGAAAGGTGTTCTCTGTAAAAGGTGTTCAGCCTCCCTTCTTTGGCAGCACAGAAAGGAGAATTCTACTGTCTGAGGGTTATAATCCCCAAGTGCGGCCGAAGGCCGCCTACGCAGAAAAAATTCTACGCAAAAATACATTTGTTAAAGAGAATATTTTTTTTATATAAACTTGTTTTTTCTATTTTTCATTAACTTTTTTATTCTTTATTCAAAATTGCCCGATATCTAATTTGGCATAATTTCTTTTATTAAAAAATCCCACGGTTTCTGTGAGTTGGGTCATATTCCACTTCAAACTGCTCAGTTTGCCAAAGAAAATCCCGTTTTTCCCCCTTTTTCAAACGGTTCCCTAGGGGCCTGTGGGAGGAGCCCAAGGGGGGATACACCTTTTTAGAAAGCGGGGACTGTCCCCTTTCTAGTGGGGGCGGTTTGATGGGCACCGCCCCCTCCCCCTCCGCCCACCACCCCAAAAACGATGTGAGCGCTACTAAACATTTCCCCTGTACTTAATACTTTACACATTTTTATTTTATTTTATCTTGTATATAAATCACTTTAATTTAAATTTAAATCTTAAATTTAATTTTATTGACTTGTAAATTACATCGAATTGCACCCATATTTACAATAGTTGCGTTCGCGTAGCTGTTAATTGTTCATGTTTAACCAAAAGTAGGGGAAATTGAGAGAGCAAAGTGACATTTCATTTTGAGAAGCTGCTGGTTTCTGCTGGAAAAAATTTTGCCAACAGCAATTTGGCAACAGGAAAACAGCTGATCAAAAACAGCTGGTTGGCATTTACGCAAATCACAAAATTGAGTTTGATGGTTTGGAAGTTAAAAATTACAAAATGCGCCTAACTAAACTTGTAAGAAATAATAGTTATTTGTTTAATCAATAAACTGTGCCAGTATAACTCTTTGTGATGACTTTTCGTACGTTTTAAATTTTACACTTTTGAATGTAAACAAAAATTATATCAGCTGTTCGTCTAACTTGCAAGTTTCTGCAAATTTTCTGTTCGCTCACTATTTGGGATATTTTTCTCTTGTGGGAGAACAGATGACATTTCGCCTGAATTTGGCAGTTGCTTGGTTTTTACTGGAGATTTTAAACGAACGCACCTAATAACACATGGTTGCAAACTGACACAATATGTGTTGCAATGCTTAATACGTGCAGAATACGTACATTTCTCTGATTGGAAAAATTTATATTGGGATTGATAGGGGTATTAGTCCTTATCATAACGATAATAGACTTCACTCGGGCGGCAGCCCCAGGTTTACTACACAGAACGGAAATTCTGTTACCTTATCCTTTCCCAAGGTTACAAGCGGATGTAAGCAACGTGGTTAGTTGGTGTAATGCAAGCTATATGCCACTAAGCCTAAAAAAATGTAGTTATGTATTTCTCTCGAAGGACAGTTCTACCAACTGTTTATTCAATATCAAATTATAATCTGGAGCCGGTATCCCATTTTGTAGATCTTGGTATCACAATGGATTTCAAACTCAATTTCAACCTTCACATTAATGTTACAGTAAATAAAGCCAAAGGCGTTTTTGCATTTGTAAAGCTATAGTCAAAATATAATACGATATGTTATAGGGGTATTCACAACGGTGTCGTAAGAGTCGTATTGTTGTATGTCGGAAACTTTAAACGCATAAAAATTTATCAAGGGGGTTCGCAAAGTACCATCAAAGTCCTATTATGCATTTTCGCAATGTTAAAAAATAGTTGGTTGTGGTTTCAAGTTCTCTAAACATTTATTTAAGCTTTTAAAGTTTACGACATACAACAATACGACACTTACGACACCGTTGTGAATCCCTCAATAGAACTGAAATGGTTTGAAAGCTACCTTAGTGGAAGAATGCAGAAAACACTAGTTGACAATGCGGTATCTACAGAAATTTATGTAGAAATTGGCCTTCCACAGGGATCTGTATTGGCTGCAATCTTATTTATTTATATATTAATGACGTTAAGTGAGATTAAAGGCCTTGGCCTTTCACTTCGCACTTAAATAAAACTATTGCTGACATATTTGCCATGCTTGCATTTGTTAGACGCCACTCTTCAGAGTTAACCGATCCTTACACTATTAAAATACTCTATACCGGTTTGTGCGTTCAAAATTGGAATTTGCTGCGTTTTTTTTTTTTTTTTGAAGACCGAGTCATACTGTTCATATTAATCTTTTAGAAAAAGTGCAAAAGGTATTTTTACGCTTTGCTTTTCACTAAGTTTTGCTGAACCATACTACCAACTTTACATAACAGAAGAACTTCTCAGGCTATCCCATTTTTATTGGGTATTATCTCGTGAAAAATTGAGTGCCCGGCCTTACTTGAGAGAATCCATTTTTATGTTCCTAGCCGTAATTTGCGTCAGTTTGACGCGTTTAAGGTGGAGCTATGCAGAACGGTTTATTGTGCAAACGCGCCAGTAAACAACATTATTAGACTTCAATTATTTTTCAAATTATTTAGACATAGATTTTACCACTACTAGAGCAACTAAATTAGGATTGGAAAGATATCTTATGTCCAATCTACAATTTCTTGTCAATCTTGGTTGATTGGTTTTTTGAATTATTGCATAAGTAATCTTCTAAATTAATTTTTATTTATTTGTTTATAAATTTATTCATTTATTTATGTCTAACAACTAACTATAGTAATAACAGACATTAAGGGGATAATTAAATTAGATGTTCGTCTCTCAACACATCGCGTCAAATGTCTTAATAGAAAGGTGGTCAAATCTCTGCCGCCAGCAATTTCCGCCTAGCCCCACTCAGTGTTATACCAACATACGTTTATTTTCAGTCTGTAGGTAGCATTTAAGGCTTCCCCACGTATTAAGACACAAAGTGGCGGTAAGTGCAGCAGTGCGTCAATACCACTATACAATACTCAAGAAAATTAATGAAACAATTTTTTTCATCTCGTGGACCAAAAAAAAAGCAAAAAATTTCCAAATTTATGTTTTCGCACCGTCTGTCAGGATTACATGAGAACCGTAGCTCATAAACACGACCATTTTTTAATGGAATACGGCTTCTCAAAAACCACCGAAAAATTTGGTAATTTTTTCTTCCTTAATTTTTTGGAGTAGTATATTATCTGTCTACATTTAAAGATAAAGCCAAGCAACCGTTTTTTGGTCTTTACTATCGAAGCAAGATAAATTTTCGTGGACCCCCACTTTCAACTCATGAACGCTCATATTTTTTTCACGCCAACGTAGACATCTGTCGATTCTCGTAGACCCCTGAGGGTCCACCTGGACCACTTTGGGAACCACTGGTTTAGGGATTTGGTGGGCCATGCTCCCTCCCCCTCCGCCCCCACCACAAAATCCTTGTACAAATTGGGTGAATTCCAAAACGTCAAAATACAAAGCATCAGTGTCTTATTAACCGACTTCCAAAAAAGGAGGAGATTATAGTTCGTCGGAATATTTTTATTTTTTTCTGTAGATAACTTAGAGTTGAAACATTTATCTTTAAATGATGGTTATGGTTATTAAAATATATATATGCTTTTTGTTCATACGTTTCCAAGAGAAAAAATGAGAAAAAACCAATTTCAGAAGTCATTCTGTGGAATATAGAGGACCTTAACATCTACATGATTTCCCTAATTATTTTTTATATGAAACGGTGTAATACAAGGCATTGCGTTTCCGCTTTCGGGAGAACAGCTCACAGAAGGGCTTATTTTTTATGCGTAACTTATTCGTAACACTTCACAAATGCGTTTTTTTAATAGAAAAACCAATAACAAAAATTAAAAATTACATGTTGGGTCTAATGAGATTCGAACTCGGACCCTCCTGAAAGCTGTAAATGTGTTTTCAAATTCGTTACAATCGTCAAACAAACTTATCAAACTTGTGTAGCTTATGTAAGTTTATTTGCTTAATACGTTGCCTACTAACTTCTTGAGGAGCACTGGAAGCACTCTGTTCGTAGTGATGTTTAGATGTGCTTCACACTTGCTTAGGAGAAGTTCTGTAATACCTTATCAAGGGAAGGCCTTGACAAAACTGTTTCTGGGCTATATCTAAGAAAATGCTCAACACCCTCGACAAAAAAATCTTAGAAATCAGCTTGCAACTGCACTCTATTGTACGTAAATTGAATGGGCTACAAAACCGCATGCTCTAAAATATTCTAAAAATGTGAGGTTTGATAAATTTTTGTGAACTTTGTGCAGTCTTTGAAACAGTTCTTTATGTGGTTTCTGTTCATGGTACAATTATTACAGGTATTGTCATCCAAAAAGTTTTGCTTCACATCAAAATACGTGACCCTTTACTTTTAATTGGTTTTGCTTTTTGTTTTCGCTCAATTTAGTTTTTCAAAACAAAAGAAAAAACGTTTGAAATAAAGTGAGCTTTAAAAATTTTGAATATATTTATTAAGCAAATGTTTATTTTTCGGCTTTTGTAAATTAAATAAGTTCTCTGCAAGAAGGTTTGTTAAAAAATACCTGTATATATATTGTATATGGGGTATGGAAATATCCCTTTTCTCTATAATATGCGCTCTCTGGGAAGACAATACCAGTAATTATTGTGATCGAACCAAGGCGATAAGAGGTGTTTATTTATTTATTTTTTACAGTCCGTTAGACTTATATTACAACAAAGATTTAACATAGATTTAAAATTTAAATATAAGATATGATATGCCTTACGGAAATTTAAATAACATTATTCTTTATCACTATCTAATAGGCTGCGTTCTGCAATAGTCAAGACTGAAAATAAATAAATAAATAAATAAATAAATAAATAATAGCAGCCGCTTGAAGAGAGTGATAGTATCACAGTTTTTTATAGCCTCTGGTAATGCATTAAAGCACTTTAAGCCTTTATAAAAAATATTTTTTTTTGTCCACTTTGGGAGTCTAAAGCTGTTAGTCTCTCTTAACAAATATGTATGTATAGATCTCATTTATGTATCGGAGATTATCTCTAAGACAATCCGGCAGGTTGCCCTTCTTAATATTTTACACAAATTTCATAGCGTGGTAAAAAACTTGTTGCTTCACGCTTAACCAATTCAAGGTTTCAAGCATACATACATACATCTTGTTGGTGTGTCGTACGGTTAGATGATGAATCTCATCGCTCGGTTTTGCATTTTTTGCAGCTTATCTACATGCGAGCCCCCGCAATCTTTAGCAATCTTGTTGACTGTATATTCAACGTGCTCATCAAACTTTAGTTTGTTGTCTATGTATATTTTTCAAATAAGGCAGATCGGAATATCCTGAATCTTATCTTATTGGTAATTTACTTAGTCTTAACCTATCGCAAATTAAAAATTATGTAAACGAGCTCGATAGAATTTTAGATTTAATTTTGTGATGGGGTAAATTATAACATTACCAAATGTCTTGCCCCAATTACAGCAGCAGGTCTGCATCATGTTGCGCTCATTCTTAACATGGAATTTTATCATTTCGCACCGACCACTATAGGTACTAATAATATTGCCTTCAATTACGCTCGCTGTGACTTTGAAGACATTAACAATTTGTTCGCAGACCTTAACTGGTCTGACTTACTCGACGACTTAGATGCCGACAACTGCTTTAACACCTTCAAGACAATTTTGTTTGACATTTGCTCTGCTAACATTCCCACCGTCAAAAGTAAGCCATATAAACTACCTTGGTATTATTCTCGATTAAAGAAGCTCAAAAATCAGCGAAATAAATATTACAACAAGTATAAATCAACCAATTGTCCGAGTTACTACTCAATGTACAAGCGGTTTTTAAAAGAGTTTAACTGCCTTGACAAGTTTCTCCACAAAAATGATATCCTTAATTTCGAACTTAATATTAAATCTAACCCCAAAGCCTTCTGGAATTTCGTTAAATCTGAAAAATCATGTTCTACTATTCCCTCTTCAGTTTTCCTCAATAATAAATCTGCGGATACTCCCGCTGATGTTGCTAATCTGTTCGCTGATTTCTTCAAATCCAATTTCGAATGTGATTTAGACACAAATCTTGATATTGGCCCTGCATCTGGTGTTAGTTCCTCATTTGGCTTTGGTTCCCTATACCTCTCATACGAAGATGTAGTGAAAGGTGTTGTTGATCTGAAGACTTCCGCAAGAACTGACATTGATGGAGTATCCGCACTTTTATTAAAAAACTGTTCAGCACTGATCCTTCCACTAAAAATTATCTTTAACAAGTCTCTTTCTTCTGGGGTATTTTTAGATGCTTGGAAATTGGCCTCTATAACTCCAATTTTCAAAAGCGGAAACAAAAACGACATTAGTAACTATAGACCGATTTCTAAACTGTCTACCGTGTCTAAACTATTCGAATGCATCGTTAAGAATAAAATGTATTTCTCGGTCAAGAGCCTTATTTGCCCAAACCAACATGGTTTTGTACATGGGCGCTCCACGGTCTCAAATCTTGCGGTCTTTAGTGAATATTGTATTTCGGCTTTTTCTAATGCATCACAGGTGGATTGTATCTACACGGACTTTTCGAAGGCTTTCGACAAGGTGTCGCATAGAATTTTAGTCGCGAAACTCGAACGCCTAGGTTTCCATTCTGTCTTCTTAAACTGGCTTAAGTCGTATTTGTGTTGCAGGCGATGCGTTGTTACGGTAGACCATTTTTCGTCTGATATCTTCGTCGCGACCTCGGGCGTGCCACAAGGTAGTATTTTCGGGCCAATGCTTTTTGTTTTGTTTATAAATGACATTAGTTCATGCTTCTCTTTTTCAAATTATCTGTTATACGCCGACGATTTGAAAATATTCTCGAATATAACGAACACTTCCGACATGCTCAAACTTCAAACAGAGCTTGATAACTTGCATGCTTGGTGCCTCCAATCGCGCCTTTCCCTTAATGTCAATAAATGTTTTCATGTAACTTTTTCTAAGTTCCCAAATGTGTTTGTTACCTCGTATCGTATCTCAGGCAGCACGCTGCAGCTTATCAGAGAAATCAAGGACCTTGGTGTTATATTTGACACCAAGCTCTCCTTTAATGGCCACATCGATTTCATAATTTCTAAATCATATGCTATGCTCGGCTTCGTCAGGAGGAATAGTGCGGAAATCTCTAATCCATATACCTTAAAACTGTTATATACCGCGTTCGTGCGCTCCCATCTGGAGTAGCTGCTTTTATCTGGCGTCCGTCTCATCAAATTAAGATTGACAGGATCGAGCGCGTTCAAAAGGTGTTCCTTAAATATGCTTTACGCTCCTTACGTTTCTCTGAGCCGATTCCTTCATATAGTGATCGCTCATTGCTGATTAGTTTAAATTCTTCGGAAAAAAGGAGGTCTGTCCTTTCCCTAACTTTTGTGTTCGGCATCATTCAAGGAACTGTTGACTGTCCTTACCTCTTAGAACGTATTCATTTTAATGTTCCGCAAAGATCACTTCGGTTCTGCCATACGTTTTATTGTAGTAATTGTAAAACGAATTACGCTCCGAATGCGCCCCTCTGCCGAGCTGCTAAAGAGTTCAATATAATCTCTAATTCTATCGCTACCAAAGTCATTAATTTGTGAACATTTTAAACTCAATTATCTAATTTAAGTAGCTAAATTAAATACTTTTTTTAACCTTCCTATAGTCTGTAAGAACTTATTGTTCATAGACTATAATAAATAAATAATTAAATAAATAAATAATCCTAGGTAGCAGGAGTGTAAAAGCCAGAACACCAAGTGGTAAAATTAAGAATATGTATTTAACTATAATTCAGCAGTTAATGTTTTACGTAGAGTATGTGTAGAAAGTTAACAATAAATCGGTATTTGTTAAATGGACCTTTCGATGCATCTACGTGTGATCTGTTGCACGTTACACTTCACACTGACTTCCTTACAGTGACGGTGACAGCTCGGCCTCTCCTGACTCTTCGTCATTCCAGGACGAGTCGCAGTGTTGTTGTTGTTGGAGCGGCTACAACAACCCCGCCCAGATCGGCTGATAACTCAGTCGTTGTCGTCGAGTTCGACTAACGGCAGCCCCAAGAAGCGTGCAGCCTCTATGGGGTCGGTCCATAGGGACGGCGCCGTTAGGGTTGTGGGGTTTTCCGGTCATGCGAAGAGATTTTTCGAGTCGTGAGGGGTCTCTCCGCATGCCGGACATTCNGGGACGACGCCGTTAGGGTTGTGGGGTTTTCCGGGCATGCGAAGAGATGTTTCGAGTCGTGAGGGGTCTCTCCGCATGCCGGACATTCGTTCGGCACATCCGCATTTAACCTACTGAGGTAGGAATTTAGCCTGCTGCAGTAGCCAGAGCGAAGTTGGGCTATTGTTGTCCTGGTCTCCCGAGGCAGATGGAGCTCCGTCGCGTCAATGTCCGGTGTTTGCGTGCCTAGAACGGCATTCACAGGTCTTGAGACCTGAGATAACTCGAGACTGCGTCCCTGTGAATGCCGTTCAGGGCCTGTCTGTGAGCTGACGGGTCCAGGGGTTGCTTAATGAACCTCTGGACTTCGTCCGTCAGTTCATATAGATGCCTCCTGACGTGCCTCGGCGAGGGCTCCTCTGCAAGCCGCTGTCTATTTGTGTGGCCACATCTGTGGCTCCCGGCAAGAAACTGCTTGCAGAGCATCGTGTTGTGCTCCCTAATTGGGAGCATTTTCGCCTCATCGTGGAGGTGGTGTTCTGGTGACATCAGGAGGCATCTGGTCGCTGTCCTAAGTGCTGTATTTTGTACCGTCTGTAGCTTCGTCCACTGCGTCCTACTAGTCCCCGGCGACCACACTGGTGCTGCGTAGTTTAAAACCGGCCGGCCTATTGCCTTGTATGTTGCCAGCAACGTTTCTTTGTCTTTGACCCAAGTACTGCCGGCCAGCGACTTGAGGACCTTGTTGCGGCTTTGTACTTTATTGACAATAGCGGTTGCGTGCGCAGAGAAGGAGAGCAGGCTGTCGAATGTTACTCCGAGAATTTTAGGATTATTCACCGTCGGAATTGGTGTGTCATCGACGTGAATTCCTCGCGGTAGCCTGACCTCCTTCGTCCAGGTTGTGAAAAGGGTCGCAGAGGATTTCGTAGGGGAGGGGGCTAGACACTTTGCAGTGAAGAAGCGAGAAAGTTCAGAGAGATATCCGTTTACTTTCAAACACAGGTCATCAATTCCATTCCCAGTCGCCATGATCGTGCAATCGTCGGCGTAAGAGACAATCGAGACTCCCTCTGGTGGTTGAGGGAGCTTTGAAATGTAAAAGTTAAACAGTAGTGGGGAAAGGACACCACCCTGTGGAACCCCCTGTTTTATTTTCCTAAGTTGCTCGATTTATCTCTAAACATTACCGACGAGTGTCGACCACTTAGATAATTTGCCGACCACCGTTTGAGCCGCTGTGGGAGCGAGGAAGCCTCTATATCTTCTAGTAGCGTGGAATGGCTGACAGTGTCAAAAGTCTTTGACAGGTCCAACGCTACTAGAATCGTTCTCTCACAGGGACGTTTACGGTTAAGGCCACGAGTTATCTGAGTGTTTATGGCGTTAAGTGCTGTTGTTGTACTGTGCAATTTACGGAAACGATGCTGATGCTTCGCTGGGGTCAAGTGGTTTGTGAAATACGGGAGTAGCAAGGCCTCGAGTGTTTTCGCTACCGGGGAAAGGAGTGTTATCGGGCGATAAGAATCTCCTATGTTGGCAGGTTTCCCCGGTTTGAGCATTGGGACCACTCTCACCACCTTCCAGATGTCTGGGATGATGAGAGTGGCCATGGACAAATTGGGGACCTCCGTTAGGTACGCTACCCCCGCAGGACCCAAATTTTTCAGCATCAGCATGCATATTCCGTCGGGACCCATGGCTATGGAGGCTTTCACCTTCCCGATGGCCACCTGAACTTCACCGCAATTGAAAGCAAGGAGGGCACAGGTTGTTGGCAGTTTGTGCAGCCTCCAGGTCACTCGACGCTTGGCTTTGTCCACCGCAGGATGCAGTATAGCTCGCGCTTCGCTCCGGGTCCGACGAAGCATGGTCGCCGAAAGAAATTTCGACTCTGTCGTCGTGCTTCGTCGGATTGGACAGTGACCTCACGGTTGACCAAAGCTTACTCACACCAGAGGTGAAGTTGCAGGTCTTCAGATGCTCTTCCCACTTCTTCCGCTTATGTACGTTACTAGTTGCCGAATCTCCGCGTTGAGATCCCTGATACGGGGTTCTCCGGGATCGGCCTGACGAAGGCTGTCATCATCGGCTAGAACAGCCGCTTCAGCAGGGAAACTAGGGCGTGGGTCGGTGCAGCAGCGGTGACAGCCCTGCGGAACTTACGTTCACCAAGGTGGACGTCGGTTGGTGTGGGGCGGCCAGCGAAGGTGTTTTCGGTAAATTCAGCGAAGCCTTTCCAATCAGCTTTTGAAAAGTTGATATATGTTCGGTGCTCCGCGGNGTAAACTCCGCGTAACCTTTCCAATCAGCTTTAGAAAAGTTGATATAGGTCCGGTGTTTGGCGGAGGCAAAGTCGGTTGGTTTATCAATCGAGATGACTATGGGTAGATGGTCTGATGCTAGAGTCAGCATAGGTCGCCACGTTATGCTGTTTATCAGACCAGCGCTGACTATTGTGATGTCTGGCGAGCTACTGCAGTTACCCATAATCCTGGTGGGTGCGTCGTCGTTCATTGTGCAGAATGTCGAATTGTCTAGGNGGTGCGCATTAAAGTCGCCTACTACCATACGGTTTTCACCTCTGAGGAGCTCACCTATGTTAGGGTGATATCCTACCGGGCAGCAGGTGACAGGGGGTATATAAACGTTAAATATTTCGAGCTCAACATCGCCTGACCGGATAGCAATGCCCTGACATTCTAGAGTGGTATCCCTGGGTCGATGTCTGCTTCGATAAGACGATACTGCACGGTGTGGTGTGTAATGAACGCTAAGCCTCCACCATTATCCCGCTCGCGATCTCGACGGTGCACGTTATACCCGGCACAATTCAACAGTGTTGAATTGCTGTGCAACTTCGTCTCTTGGACCGCAGCTATCAATATGCCATGCCTTCCCATGAAGACGGTTATCTCCTCGATATTGCTCTGAAGCCCGTTATAGTTAAATTGAAGGAGCTTCATGTGGTTCGGGAGATGTGTGGTGATGCGGGGTGTGAGGAATGTGTGTGGTCGTGCCGCAGTTGGCTGTGTGCGCTGCTGAGGTGGCTGCCGCCCTGTGGTGGTGGCGGGAGGCGTCGCAGTTGAGGTCTGCGACCGAGCAGCGCAACATGGGCCCTCGAAGTTCCTCGTCCAATCTTGCGTGGTGCGCAAACCTGAGCATGCCCTAAAGTGGCACCAGCCAAGGCAGGTGTTGCACTTGACTGATGTCACATTACCAGCTCCAGCTCCAGGCTCCAGCTTATGTGATTCAGCCGTAGCAGTTGGGACATACTCAACCACAACCAAATCGCCTACCTCGTACTTGTGCGGTTTTTGATGTCGTTTGTCGTACCGCTCTTTCCATTTGTTCCGTTCGGAAAGTATATTCGACGCTGCCGTATCTCGTTTCTCTTCCATGTCGAACACATGGACGACATTATCATGGATGGCTTGGATCATGCGGTTGTGGGTAACATCCCTAGGGTTGAAGAAAAATACAAGTTCATTAGGCATGTACTTCGTTACCTATTTCTTTTGAGAGTTAATTGAATTGTTGTTAAGTATTCATCCCATGTTTTGTTGTCCTTCACCATGCATCTCAAAGCGTTCAGTAAAGTTTTCTTCATTCGCTCAGCTTGGCCGTTCGCGCTGGGAGTTCTAACCGCTGTTTTCACATGCTGAATGCCTCGGTTGTCCAAAAATGCTTCAAACTGTGTGGATGTGAATGCCGGTTGTCCGAAGACTGACATCATCTCGTCCATTGCTTTCATAACAGGCTGCGTCTTTGTACTCTTTACAGCTTTCAACAAAACATATTTGCTGAATCCGCAAACCATCACTAAGACGTAGAGATTGCCCGATTAGCTCCTGGGAAATGGACCCACATGGTCGATATACAGGTGTCTGAATGGGATCGGTAGTACATCTGAGACATGCAACTGGATCTCCTTTTTGCCTCTCTTCACTTTATTCATACAGCATTCTTCACAGGCTGCGATGTAAGCATTCGTGAAAACCAGAAATGCTTCCTTAGACGTTCCAGAGTCTTATCTAACGCAAAATGCCCTGCATCATCGTGACTTGCCTTGGTCACCCGCCCTCTAACTGCCTGGGAACAATGAGTTTAGATTGCCCATCCATCTTCCGGAATAAGCGTTTATTCTGTAGTTCATAGTCCTCCTTCCTTAGTTTCACGGTTTCTTCATCGGCCTCTTCTTCGCCCTTGAGAATTGCGCATATTCGTCGGATCTTTTAATCTTGAAGTTGTAAGGTAGACACCCAATCTTCCGGTTCCATAACCTTGGTAACTGACAAAACTTTATCAGCAACTGTTTCTGGCTGTGATGATGATTCTATCGTCATTCTGATTAGCGCATCAACATGTTTCATTTTGATGCCTGGTAGATGTTCGCATGAAAAATCGAATTCCTGCAACCGTAACCACCACCTGGCGATTCGGGGCCGCAAGGTGTGACCTTCTTTGTGGTCACCGCAGCGTTGCAATCAGTCCGCACCACGAAAGTTGTACCCAAAAGATACACCCGAATCGAATGGCAAGGACCTCTAGTTCATGACTAGCATACCTTGACTCGGCTAAGCTACATTGTCGGCTGAGGTATTGGACAGGTTTCCAAACTCCGTCCTCAGACTGAATCAAAACTCCTGAAACTCCAATAGCACTTGCGTCCGTATGCACTTCATGCGGCTTTTCGTGATCAAACATAACAAGTACAGGTTGCGTGATTAAGATATCTTTCAGCTTTGAAAAAGATTCCTCTTGCTCTGTCGTCCATTCGTATTTTGCATTCTTTTGCAACAAACTTGACAACGGCCTAGTGATGATGCTGTACCCTTCGACAAATTTCCGGAAGTATCCGGTCAGTCCCAGAAATTGTCTTATTTCCGTCGTTGAACGTGGCCGTGGAAACTCTTTAATACATCTGGTTTGGTTTCAGCGCTTACTATGTGTCCTAGGAACTGAATCCTGGTAGCCAGAAAATTACACTTTGATGGTCTTAACGTAAGTCCAGAGTGCTTCACCGCCTGTAGAAACTCAGCTAATACCTCGATGTTATGTTCTACAGTCTTCGTTGCAATGATAACTTCGTCTACGTAACTAACGATCTGATTACGGTGTTTTAAAATTCTCACCACCTTTATTATCATCTCTTAAAAGACCATAGGCGCGTTACGTAACCCGAATGGCATTACGTTATTTTCAAATAAGCCCTCTGGGCTTAAAATTGCCGTATATTGTTTACTGTCTTCCTTTAACGGAATCTGGCAGTAACCAGCGGTCCAAAGTAGTGAAAACTGTGTTGCCTACGAGCTTAGCTAGTTGCTCTTCCACAATTGGCATCGGGAAATGCTTTTTCACTGTGACAGAGTTGAGTGCCCGGTAGTCGACACATTCTGTCTTTACCATTTGACTTTTTGACAATAATCACCGGTGTTGCATGCGGCGACGAACAACAAACACAACACATTTTAAAGTTGAAGCTACAATTAATGCCGTTATAACATTTTCAATATCTCAATTCTATCGACTAGGTGTATAGTGTCAAGTTAGCACTACATACCATTTTTTCTTAAAAAACGAGAGCTACAAATTTTTTCTTTCCACAACAAATTTAAAAGATAAAAGCTACAATTAATGCCGTTATAACATTTTCAATATCTCAATTCTATCGACTAGGTGTATGGTGTCAAGTTAGCACTACATACCATTTTTTCTTAAAAAACGAGAGCTACAAATTTTTTCTTTGATCAACAAATTTTAAGGTTAAAAGCTACAAATAATGCCGTCATAACGTTTTCAATATCTCAACTCTATCGACTAGGTATATGGTGTCAAGTTAGCACTACATACCATTTTTTCTTAAAAAACGAGAGCTACAAATTTTTTCTTTCCACAACAAATTTACAACAAAAACACTACAATTAATGCCGTAGTTAACTTTTCCAATTTCGAAAAGTGTAGTGCTAACTTGACACACGTCTTTATTAGAGATTCACCGATGTATTGCTAGAGGTCTAACTTAAAATATAGGAAGAAAAAAGTTAGAGGGTTGCCACCTGTTTGAAAATTGGAGTTTAAGTAAATTGATAAGAAAAAATTAATTTTGCAATATGGGCGTCAAAAGTAAGAGGCTGAAGAAGGCTTACAGCCAAAAAAATTTTTTTAGAGTTGCCACCTCTTTGAAAATTTACATTTCATTTTATTTATAAGATAAATTGAATATTGCAATATGGGTATCAAACTGAAGGGGTTTAGGAAATTTTATTGCCGAAAATATTTTTAGGGAGGGCTGCCACCTGTTTGAAAAATTTTATTGTATTAAATTGATAAAATAAACGAAATCTATATCTACATCTATACATACATATAATAAAATTGTAACAGGTCGATGTCTGTACCTTATAGATATGAAAGAAAAATTAATATGGTGGGTTATTAAAGCTACAGAAGCCAAATAAACAATTTTTGAATCTCTTGTCTGTATATTTGTACTCGCATCAGGTGAAAACATGGAATTGAATGCAGTTTTCACCGTTGTATCGCTTGAGATCTAGCTTCGAATATAGAAGAAAAAATTAAGGAGTTGCCACCTGTGTTTAAAATTTCAATTTAGGTCAATTAATACGGTACAGTGAATACTGCAATATGGCTGTCAAAAGAAAGAAACTTACAAAGGATTACAGCTGAAAATATTTTTGAGGAAGGTTGCCACCTATTTGAAAACTTTAATTTAATTTAATAAATTAAATATTGCAATATTGGCATCAGACTAAAGAGGCTAGGAAATTTTAATGCTGAAAATATGTTTAGGGGATTTGCCAACTGATTGTAAAATTGTATTCATTAAAATTTGTAAAATAAATGAAATATTGCAATATGAATATTAAACTAAAGAGGATTAGGAAGCTTACTTTTGGAAATATTCTTGAAGCGGGTTGCCACTTATTTGAAAACTTTAATTCAGTTAAATTTATAATATAAACTAAGTGTTGCCATATGAGTATCAAACGAGAGTATTTGAGAATAGTAAAATTGCAAAAGGCCGATATTTGTACATAATAGATGTTAAAGAAAAATTAGTAGGGGGTTTATTAGATCAACAGAAGCCAAATATAAAATTTTGGTATGTTTGTCTGTATGTTTGTAAGCGTATCACGCAAAAGCTAATGTATGGAGTTAAATGTAGTTTTCACCGAAGTACATATTGCTAGAGCTCTAATTGAAAATATAGAATCCATTTTTTTTTTGTTTTAGTTTATCGTCGATCATTATTTCTAGGTATTTGAACGTATTAACTTTTTCCAGTGCGTCGTTGTTTATATTTAGAGTTAGCAACGGACCGTTCTCAAAATTTCGCCTTGATATAACCACAAACTTAATTTTTTTTTATTTCTGTGTGGAAGGTTTTTCGCTAAAAAAAAATTTAAACTTTTCGTTGTTGTTGCCAAAAAATCAAGAAATCTGAGACGTAACGTTTTACAATTTCATACAGTTCTCTTTACAATG
>NW_016157300.1:44170-44890 GCF_001687245.7 Rhagoletis zephyria
GTAGTTGCAAGATCATACAAAAAGATTACGCATGCCTGGCAGAGATCTCACAGGTGGAAATAAGACCATCGGTAAAGCTCATGACACCGAAAGGGATTGGTATTCCATATGGTACCACAGCGTTACTATTATTGGCCTATGTGTGAGGAGGATACTGCGCCTTAGTGGTTTCAACTTAAATAAAAAATTTTGACTTTACAGACTAATTTTGTTTTTAAACGCTCTTTTGCATTGGCCAACGCAAAAGCACTTATTAGGCGCCGCGAAGTAGGCGGGCATTGGCTAGTTTGTTTATAAAAATGCAGTTTACACTTTAACAAAACCTGTATATATCCAAAGTATAATCTTTGCGCAACCTTAAAAAAATTCGTAAAGCTTTTTAATTAGATTTCCTAGAAATACATGTTTTGAGTATGCAGTTTTGTAGCCCGATCAATTCAAATAAAGCGCAAGTTTAAAATAAATAGCTGCGACTTATCGTTGATTTTTAATATATATATATTTTTTTTGATGAAGGCGTTGCTCATTTTCTTCATTAAAAAAATCGTCGAACATACGAAGATAATATGGAAGAAAATTACCGACATCGTCAAAAATATGCCATACATCCATCAACTGTAAATCACAGCTACTTTAAATTTGCACTTTATTAGACTAAAATTGAATGAGCTAAAAAACTGCAAAATATTAAGAGATAAAATTGAAATAGAAAGTTCGAAA
>NW_016157300.1:59016-63279 GCF_001687245.7 Rhagoletis zephyria
AAAGATCACCGTAGGTATATCAATTGCTTCATTTGAAAGATACTTAAGAGATCACACGACTCATTTAGCAATGTACCGGAAAACTTTTCATCCTGTGGGACAGCGAGGATTCTTGGCCCTCCCATAACAGAAAACGCACTTCTGTGCTCTTGAGTTTGCCTATAAGAACTTTTATTGGCATACGCATCGCACCAATGTTGTAGTTGCAAGATCATACAAAAAGATTACGCATGCCTGGCAGAGATCTCACAGGTGGAAATAAGACCATCGGTAAAGCTCATGACACCGAAAGGGATTGGTATTCCATATGGTACCACAGCGTTACTATTATTGGCCTATGTGTGAGGAGGATACTGCGCCTTAGTGGTTTCAACTTAAATAAAAAATTTTGACTTTACAGACTAATTTTGTTTTTAAACGCTCTTTTGCATTGGCCAACGCAAAAGCACTTATTAGGCGCCGCGAAGTAGGCGGGCATTGGCTAGTTTGTTTATAAAAATGCAGTTTACACTTTAACAAAACCTGTATATATCCAAAGTATAATCTTTGCGCAACCTTAAAAAAATTCGTAAAGCTTTTTAATTAGATTTCCTAGAAATACATGTTTTGAGTATGCAGTTTTGTAGCCCGATCAATTCAAATAAAGCGCAAGTTTAAAATAAATAGCTGCGACTTATCGTTGATTTTTAATATATATATATTTTTTTTGATGAAGGCGTTGCTCATTTTCTTCATTAAAAAAATCGTCGAACATACGAAGATAATATGGAAGAAAATTACCGACATCGTCAAAAATATGCCATACATCCATCAACTGTAAATCACAGCTACTTTAAATTTGCACTTTATTAGACTAAAATTGAATGAGCTAAAAAACTGCAAAATATTAAGAGATAAAATTGAAATAGAAAGTTCGAAAGTTTGTCGTTTTTTTTTTAATGTTCAAAGATGAAACCTATTTTCATTTAGTGTTTGTTAAGGAATAAACAAACTATTTTTATACACAAATTCAAATTAAAATATAATAAAGTAAATAGTCAAATCTAGTCAATATGTGAGTGTCATAAAGTTATGATATTTAAGAACATCTCTTTCTTAATTAACGATGACACTGTTTCTATATGAAGCTGATTTCGACATTTTGTTTTAATAAAATTTAGTATCGAAAATATTTTTTCAAAACTTGCCTAGGAATGTGATATAATGGTTCGTTCAAAACCTTTTTTCAAAACTTATAAAGGCAAAAACGAGAAGGCGAAGACAAAAAGAGAATAAAAAAATTTCCCGCATTGAATTTTCAGATTTTTAAAACGGTATAATAATTTAATTTTTTAAATTTAAATAAAGCATGAGACCCCATGGAATAAAGGAGTACAGAAATGTAAATGATCCAGACACTATAGGTGATTTTGAAGAAATTGTGGATATATGTAGCTGATCTCGCCTTTTATAGGTTTTTATTTAATTTTTAGCGCCGCGCTCTTAAAAGCGGATTGTGCGATTAATCAATTAATGTGAGTTATAATAAATGTAATAATTGCGCAGTCCTATTGCAAAATGTGTTGAAACAAATATTTTTAAAGAAAATTGTTTGTACGTCACTATTATATAAGTGATTTGTGTTATTTATTATTACCCTCTGAAGATGTTATATTCGCTTTTGGTTTTAAAAACTATATTATAACAAGATATCATTTTTAAAATAAAGGATTTGTTAAATCGATTTCACGAATTTTATAAAAAAATGGCGATTTTTTTCCTGAAATTGCGCTTTTTTTAACAATCTGGACACACTGATTCAAAGTGAACTTGAGCCATTTGCACTTGGAAGTGCATTTCAGGACCTACCTGAATAACTACCTGTACAAATACTTTGTGCAAGAACTGTGTAATAACGAAACAGCAATTGAAAACACAACAAGCTTTTACAGTGTGCCAGAGTTGTTCTTCATTTTACTTTGTTGGCCTTTTTTGGAAAAGGATTTCTGCAAATATGAGTAAATTTTTTTGACAAGTAATATAGAATCTATAAATGAATGATAATGTGAAAAATGTATAGTAATTCATCAATTGAGAACGGTTGGGCCGATTTGGCTAAAATTTTATGTTAGTTGTTCGTAATTGCCAGGAGAAGGTTTTTATGAAAGAAAATTTTGGGAAAACCCTCCGGGATAGTCGGAAAATAGGAAAAATCGAAATTTGACTTTTTTGTTTGCAATTCCTTCGGAATAGCTTTCGAATGGAAAAAGAGAAAATTCTAAGTGGAAAACTCGGAAAAATCCGGAATAACGCGAAAAATTTGAATTTTTTTCGACGAAAGCTTAGAAAATTTCGGATAATTGTGAAATTCATTGGGAGTGTGAATCAATTGGGAACAATTTTCTTCTATGTTTAGTAACCGATTCGAATGGGTGCTACTTTTTGGGAAAGGTGTAAAAGAAGGAGTGCAAAAGGTTTTAATTTTTCCGATAGGTGGCGCAGGGGTCGGGCTACGCTAACAAATGCATTTGATTCGTTGGTAGCCTTTTGCCTAGATTAGCATATAGGATCCATTTTTTCCGTTAAGTGAGCCAGGGACCGATCTATTCTATTCGAAAAAATCTTATTTATGGTCCGATTTGCTTGAAATTTTGCACGTAGGTAGCTTATTGGCTGGGTTAACATATAGGATATTTTTTCTGATAGGTGGACCAAATACCGATCTATTCCAAAAAATCTTATTTATGGTCCGATTTGCTTGAAATTCGATACCCGTATTATAGATATGCGTAGAATAGAATCGAGTCATTGTTTTACAGTTCCAAAGGTGTTTGAAGGCGGCGCAAACATGCGGGTATTGGCTATTTAACAATACTTATTACGCAGGCCAACAAAAATGGGAAAAAGTTTGATGCAGCAAATGTTAACGCTATTTTTGCCAAATTTTTGTGTGCTGATCAGGGCGTCCAGATTGTTAAAAAAAGCGGAATTTCTGAAGAAAATCTCCAAAAATCGCCAATTTTTTTAAAATAAAATTCATTAAATCGATTTAACCCAAATGAGATCTTGTTATAATATAGTTTTTTAAAACCAAAAACGAATGTAATACCTTCAGAGGGTATAATAAATAACACAAATCACTATATAATAGTTATGTACAAACAATTTTCTTTAAAATATACTTTTTAAAAATATTTGTTTCAACACATTTTGCAATAGGACTGCGCAACTGCCGTTCGGAGTCGGCGTAAAACTGTAGGTCCCTTCCCTGTGTGTGAAATTATCAAGGCACACGCCAAAAATCGGAGGAGAAGCTCAGCCAAACACTAGCTTATGTATGTGTAGGCGCCAAACTATTATTATATTGAAATAATTGGGCCAAGTTTGGTGGAAATCGATAAGGCGTAGTCATCAGTGGGTGGTGCCACGCCTATTTTACAAAAACCTATAATCTTGTTTCATGTTAAGAGATTGTTGTAAGTTGGCGTTTTTAGTTATTGAAATATCGGAGTTTTCGTATTTCCAAAATTAACCGATTTCAAAAATTTTCAACATTTTGCTTTTTTTTTGCGCCTAGGTTGATATATGTGCCGAGTTTGGTAGAAATTGATAAACCGGTGCCACGCCCTTTTTCCAAAAATTTCTCTAAGTATCACTTTCTGCTAAGAGGTCAAGAGGTCATTGCGTATATGTATATAGATTAATGAATTCGCTTAAATAGTTACTATTTTATCGCAGTTTTTGTATTTTTGTAAGTTACCGTTATATGGGAGGTGGGCCTGGCTCTTGTCTGATTTCAAACATTTTCAACTGGTTTCTTAGCTTTTCAGCTGTCTTAGTTTTTTAATAATAATAATATCCCAACGGTTTTTACCCTCCATTCCCGCCCATCCGCACGAGGGGCGCAGTCCGCATGACGTACGGAACCAATATTTTAAATTTTTGTGCCGAGTCACGATAGGCAGGAGTTTGTTAAGTGTCGAGATCTAAAACTGTTCAGCTACAGAACTAAATTCATCAGCTGATTTTATGTATTTATGTCAATAATTCACTTATTGAGAGAGGAGAGTATCGCTTTCTTAATGCTGAAAAGCGGATCTGATATATCAAACGTGCTGGAATGAGAGTTAAAATCCTGGCATAAGCAACGGAGTGGGTCGTGCAATTCAAAATTGGTTTTACAAGCTTTCAGAAATATGGGACAAAAGTGTCTTGATACGCGTGACGGAACATTAAAGCTTACATCAGCCAGAAGAGACGGACTTGAAATTGAGCCTGTCAGTA
>NW_016157300.1:65174-75702 GCF_001687245.7 Rhagoletis zephyria
AACACTTATGTTAATAAAAAGACAAGCAAAATAAGTTTAACACAACACACACAACAATTCAGGAGCTGATGTATTTGGCTTAAAAATATATGTAGCGAAANTAAACGCAGCGCAAACAGCTGTGACAAGAAATACTAAACGAAGTAAACAAAAAGAGCAAAAAGAAATGTGCAAAAATAGAAACGATCTCAGTTAACTACAAAGGAATAACAACAACAATGATTACAACAAATGACTCGGCAAGATTAGATGTAAGCTAGTGAAATTTAATTAAATTTAATAAAAACCACAAAAATCACAAAACTTTCACTTAGCTTCGGTTATTATCACACTAGATGCTCGTAGGCACTTTTTATAGCAACTTTTACTCAAAATTAGCACAATGAACTTTGCAAAATACAAAGACCAATCAAGGCACAAATAAGTAGAACTTCACAGCTTGACGTTTGCGAACTATACAGTTTGTGCCAGTATTTGCGGAAATATCGTAGTTTTTGCATATTTCGAAATACCGTGGGCGTGGTTATTGCCCGAATTTGCTGATTTTCAATACCAACCTACCTTGGATAAAGGCCAACCTACTTACCAAATTGTTTTCTCGACTTACCGTGTACATGGGTGGACAGACGGACGGACGGACATACAAACATGGCTTAATCGGTTTCTCTTTTCATTCTGAGCATTTATGTATGTATACATCTGTTTATATCTATCTCGATTCTTTTTAGCTGTTATAAACAACCGCTATGTGAGCAAAGTTATAATTAAAGAACTGCAAAACTCAACATTTTCTGTAAAAATGTCTTTTTCAAAAATTTCATGCATTTATGTCATGTCAACTCAAACAATGTGTTGTGCCATGTCATTCCATCTCAAACATACTGTTTTAGCATGTCGTTGCTACTTAGCTAAGCTGTTGTGCTTCTGTAGCATATTTTTAATACTGTTTGATCCCGCCTTGGATGAAAATATATACAGGTTTTTAATTAGACAATTCTTTAATGCATTTTACTATAATAATAATAATAATAATAATAATAGATTGGCGCTTACACATATGTTAGTGTTTGGTCGAGCTTCTCCTCCGATTTGTGGCGTGCGCCTTGATGTTGTCACACAAAGCGGAGGGACCTACAGTTTTACGCCGACTCCGAACGGCGATTGTATTTTTATGAGAAGCTGTTTTTCATGGCAGAAATACACTCGGAGGTTTGCCATTGCCTGCCGAGGGACGACCGCTGTTAAGAAAAATCCGTTTTTCTATATTTTTTTGCGATGTTGCTTTGACCAGGGCTTGAACCCAGGCGTTGCGGAGTGGAAGCGCGCACTGCTTACCACTACACCACAGCGGCCAACACTATAATAGGTGCTTAAAAAAATTACAAAAGCTCTTCCCGTATATAAAATGTAATTAATAATGCTGACTATGTGGCATGTGTCGCATGCGTTGCGTGTGTTGACATGCATAGATTTGATGCATGATTTGATTTCAATTATTCGACAGTGTCTTCATATGTTATTGTGAAACATGTATGAGCGACATATGAACTGGCACTTGCATGATGTGACACATGTCGCTATGTTTTATAGTTCAACATTTGCAGGTCTTTAGTTATAATACCCTTGTGCAGAAGTGCGCTCGGGTATAAAAATAGTTAAATAAAGAATTGGGAATTATTATTGGAAGCCTCCTGAAGAGAAACATAGTTTTCCAATTGAAATATATTGATTTTTAAGAATTATATACCATTTCTGTAAAACATAGCTTTTTTTACCATATAATTCATGGAAAACTTTGAGCACTTTGTTCGACCTCTAAACATTTTTTGATTTCGAAAAAAATGTATATTTTTTCGATATAAAACAACCCTAGGGGTGAGAGCATTAAAATTCCGACACCTTTTATTTTGAGCCACCCGAATGTAGATGCAGTATCGGTCATATCAATGTAAAAGACTACAAAAAATGCAACAAATTTTCACCCGAATTTCAAACTTTTTTCTCAGAAGTGTTAGAATTTTCTTAAAAATCAACGGTAATTTTTAGCCACTTGATCTTGCACATTATTAGACTAAAATAGAATGGGCTATAAAACTGTATACTCAAAAAAATTCTAACACTTCTGAGAAAAAAAAATAAATGAATAAAATTGAGTGACAAACAATATCACTCTGAAATACGGGTGCTATTGGTATGACCGATACTGTACATACATACAGTGGTCCACAAAATAATAGGAGTGCGATATTTTGGTCAGTTTTTGCTATTTGTCTTTTGTTTATTTAATGTTTATTATTTTTATACAAAAGTCAAGCTGGGTATACAACAAACAACGAATAAATTCATATTTCATTCTTTGTACAAAAATTATTAAAATTCTGTAAATTTTCACCAAAATATCAAACTTTTTAATCAGAATCTTCAGAGAAAATTCTGGTATGCAGTTTTATAGCCCATTCAATTCTAGTCTGAAGAAGTGCAAGTTTCAAGCTGCTAAAAAATTCCGTTGATTTTTGAGAATTTTTTCGGTTGAAGGTGTTTCACGTTTTTTCCATACAAAGTATGTTCGACAATTTTCTTTTATATGGGGACAGTGCCAGCAAAAAAAATTGCCAAAAATCAACGGAATTTTTTAGCAGCTTGAAACTTGCACTTCTTCAGACTAGAATTGAATGGGCTATAAAACTGCATACCAACATTTTTTCTAAAGATTGTGGTTAAATAGTTTGAGATTTTGGTGAAAATTTGCAGAATTTTTATAATTTTTGTACAAACTTGAAAATGTAAATTTATATGGTGTTTGTTGTATTACCAGCTAGGCTTTTACAAAAAAAATACGAAAAATTAAATAAACTAAAGACAAATAGCCAAAACAGGTTAAAATATCCCACTCCTATTATTTTGTGGACAACTGTACATACATATGTATGTAGCACGTAGTTCATTTTATGCATTGGATTTGCCACTGCGTAAGTACACACACATAAGTTCGTACATATTTGTTTTAGCCACCACCTCAGTTGATATCGACATGTTGTATGGAAACGGGAATTTTAAAAAATCAACCGGAAGTAGTGAGAATGGCTATGAATTATTGAATAGTGTTGGACATTTAATTTCAAAATCTATGGCAATAGATTATGGCGTATGACGATATTTTCATTTATTTTCATTATACGCATATACATACATATGGGTATTTCCTGGAAAGTGTCAACCAAGAGCAAATAAAATTAAATTTTGCCTGGACAAAGTTTATAGACGACAATCGATAACTACATATTTTGTCTTTCATCCACCAAAATATTGGACTAACTTGTCCATTCCATTTCAAGATATTTGCGTCTTTCCAACTACGCTCTCAATTTTGTTTTTTGGAGAAACCATACCTTTCAGAAAGCCTTCATAATTTTTGTACACGATTAAAAGAATTGGAACTCTATAGAAAAATTTAGAATAGCTTACGTTCCGTAAGTCTTACAACAAAAACAACGCAAAAATTTATTAGGAACTGTCTAAAGTTAAATTACAAATTGTGCTTTTTTTCAAGCGTTCGGACGCAAAAAAAACTTTACATGTAAAAAAAAGTCATAACGAAAAAAAGTCAAACGAAAAATGACACTGAAAATGGCACAATGCCGAAACCGGTTTGTCTGCAAAGCAAACTTGACAAGGGATGACGGAAATTCGTTCCAAAATAAATCATCTTACCACCCTGTCGGAAAAATCAACCAACACCAACTCATAACGTTTACTTTATTTGTCAAAATTTTTAATACAAAACCTGGTTCTGGTTACTCTTGCCAGTTGCATACAATTTTTTGATTTTTTGTAATGGAATTGAAAATCGGAACGTCCGAACGCTTCAAATAAATTGTGTTCATTTTGTTTCTATGTAAGTATATAGATATGCAGTATATTTTATCTTGCTTCCTTATGCTTAAGTGCACACCTACCCCAAAATACGCATCAGCGGAATTATTTTTAACATTTTTCATTCAACATACCTGCACATTAGCGATACCTGTCTTAAAAATTGTGCAACTATTATCAATTATCAAAGAAAGTATTACGTTTACCTGCACTGGCGCTACACTTACCCTAATTTTACAAGCTTTTATTTATTTTGCTCATCTCGCAGAACCACGAACGGCTATCATTTTATGTAGTTATATAGATAGTTATATACCATTCGGAAAAAATTTCGCTTGAAGTGAACGTCCGAACGATTGAAATAATTTTTGTTCATATTGTTTCTATGAAGGTATAGAGATATCCCAGCCAGCAGAGAAACGTACTTTTTGCCGAAAGTGCAGTTTTCGTACATTTTTCGTTTTCGGAAACGTTCAGAAAACGATTTCCATATTTGTTAATTTTTCGTATCCGAAAAATGTCATCATCTTATTTCAAAACAATAATTTTAAAATATTTGTTCAACCTGACCCACTGGGAAAATAGGTAAGCACCTTGCGAGGTAAGCCATGTTTTCTTTCAGTTTTTAGTACCAAAATTGTCATCATGGCCAATGTCATCTACTAGTAAAGGGCAAAATGAACACCTCCGAAGACACATTACGTTGTCAGTTGCAAAATAACGTGCAGCCGAAGTTATTTCCAAGCACCGAACTACTCCGAGCGACTGCTCTGCATTACACGTAACTTACTTTGTAAAGCGGCTCAGAAGTATGTCTGATACCAAATGTACATTCTAAATTCCAACTTACATAAGGCGGCCATGCCTTTGTAAAAGTAAGGGACGTTCGGCAGGGAAATGGTAATGACTGCCAGGTGAAGAGTAAGTTGCTAATAAGGTATTATTACGTGCTCCTAATTCCCACTGGGGAGCATTTGAAAACATGTATACGTATTCGCCAGTAGCTGTGTGTGTGGAGAGCAGTGTGCTACTATTTGTTAGCTTTCAGGAGGTCCCAGGTTCGAATTCCGTCAGAAGAAACACATTGAAATTATTTATTTAAATTGAAATAATTGCTGAATCTTAAATTGTTGTTTGTTTGGTTTCCAGTAACTATGAAAAACGGAATCCTGAAAACGGATGAAACATCAGGTTTTTATACGAAATTGTTTCCATTTTCGGATACGTCTCCGGATATTTTGCTGGCTGGGATAGTACATACTTCTTCATGTACGAAGACATGACTTCAACGAACGTTAAAGGCACGGCAGAGAAAGCAATGAAGGAGACAGAGTTTGGAAATATGAAGAAAAGTGGGTAAAATATAAAAAAAGAGAGATCGAAAGAAAAAACTATTGAAGAATAATTAATAAAAATGATCATTTATGGCAATAAGCACCAAGATGCGACTAATTTCTGCAAAAAACTTGCCAAGTATAAAAATAGACGTAAAGCCATTAAAAATGTGGAAAAAAAAATTAAGAAGAAATTATCGGACAAATATGATAGTTAAAATGAGGAGGCGAAATGCGAAATTGAGGACCCTAAATTAATAAAAATTGTACAAGCAGCAGGAAGAAAATAAACATTGTTAAGTAAGCAAGAATCGCTTATATGTACCAAAGCGCTACAAGGTTTTTACAGTAAATGAAGCATATCAGTTTTTTAAAAAGGAATTCAAGGATTTTGACATTAGCAAAACAAAATTTAGTGCGAGCAGACTAAGATACAACGGAAATAAGGTCAATTGACACTATTTCGCATACCTGTCACCCACTAGCTACTCAGGCCTTAAGTGCTTTGTATTATTTACAATAAAACCTCATATTTGCATTGAAAAACGAGTGTGCTATAGCTACTCAGGCCTTAAGTGCTTTGTATTATTTACAATAAAACCTCATATTTGCATTGAAAAACGAGTGTGCTATAGCTACTCAGGCCTTAAGTGCTTTGTATTATTTACAATAAAACCTCATATTTGCATTGAAAAACGAGTGTGCTATAGCTACTCAGGCCTTAAGTGCTTTGTATTATTTACAATAAAACCTCATATTTGCATTAAAAAACGAGTGGTTTAAATTCTTAAACAAAAAATTGTGTCTCTTTGGAAAAAATCGGAACATCCGAACAACTTTGCACAGTTTTTGACAGCTATTAAACATCGTTAGGAAGTTTAAGTCGTCGCAATGGTTATAACTGCCTATTATGCTAACATTCATTCATACATAATTTTTTTGTACCGCTAACAGAATTTTGCAAAAATCATCAGCCATCTTCGATACGAGTTCCATTTTGGGAACGTCATAACGGGTTCTTTTAATCGCTATACACTTACCATATAACATTTGTGGAAAATATTTTTATTGGTTTCAGATAGGTATTGATGATGACTACTCATGACAAAAAAATTTGTGTTCATTCAGAGCCTACTATAGCTTTTATGATGAAAAAAGTGTCTCCCAACGGAACGTCAGTGTTCACGAAACTACTAGCAGCGCGTCTTTTTTACATGTTTTGACAATTACTTTCCTTTTATTAAATTTTAATTATTACAATTTTTTATAAAAATATAGTTAATTCAACAACAAAAACCATACACATCAAGGTTTCAAACTTTCTACAAATTTTATAGAACTCAACAAATTTTCGTAAAAATTTAAACTCTTCAATTAGAATTTTTAAAAAACTTTCCGGCATCTAGTTTTATAGCTACGGTGACTATTCGTACCGATTTTGGCGGGACAGTACCGATTTTGACAAAATTGTCCCGATGAATATTTTTAAAAATTCGGGATGTATAAGTGTCCCGATTTTTCGTATTTATACCGATTAAGTCCCGATTTTCAGTGTTTTAATATTCTTTTCGATTTCGGATCGCAACCGAACTTCAGTTGGGTGGCCAGTGGCTGAAATGGTATTATAGATGGCAACTGGCAAGTAAAAGGTGGCAACTGAGTTGCTATATTGGCAACTGCATTTTTGTCGTCGCCGCAGATATTTCGATTGAGATAATTTATTTATTTTTTCAACTGTTTCTTCAGCTTATTTTCACTTAAGTCTTAGTTGCTGGTTCTTGAAAATTTTATTATCTTCTGAACAACGCGAGAAGGATTTTCGCGTTTGTTTTAAATAAGTGAAAACACTTGCGTTTTAATTAAACGTTACGAGTAAAGGTTTTATTTTTAGTAATTAAAATACATAGGTATAAGAACATATCGACTGCTGAGTGGAAGATCGACCTGCCTCGGCAGCCAGTTCGAAAACGCCCTATCTCAAAAATGAGGAAAGAGTGAGGAAATAAAGGTTTTTTGGGAGCCTTGGTCAAACAGTGCTCTGAGTTGAAACTGTTCTCCTTGATGCTCTATTGTCACTATTGCAGTTGGGAGGAGAACTTCATTTTCTTTGGCGATTTGGAGCGAGGTAACATGCACGGAGTTTGAGCAGGTGGGTTGCTTATTCGGCTTGTAGCTTGTTAACTCTTGGTGCAATCTTTGGGGATCGCGTGAGCTTTGCTGTGTTGCGCTATTACTTTATGACCTTGCTTATTGCTTGGGTGGTGATCATAGGGTATCACTTGCTCTTTATTTTGTGGGTCTGGGGTCCTTTGGGCAGCTTTCATTGATTTTTGGAATGGCTTCTGGATGAGTGAACATACAGTAAGGAGTTATGTCTTTTCTGACAATACATGCATGCGAATTGTGACTTGCATTCTGCCAAACGATGATTGAAGGCAAGGCAGTTGGAACACAATTTATGCGTTTTAACAAATTTTATGTGCTTCTGTGTTGAGAATTTTTTAAATATGGGGCATCTCTTCATCGGATGTGGGGTGTCGCGTAAATAACAGGAAAACACCGTTTTGGAATTTGAAAAGCTGTGGGATTTTATTAGAGCAGAAGTCTTGCTTACTTGTTTTGGGAATTTCATTTCTACCCTTTCTAACACTTGAAATCTGGACGTTAGGAATTCGTCCATTTGAGACCATGAGGGAAGGTCTTTTCTGGAGGGCAGTGATTGCTCCCAAAGTATTCGGGTATCTCTGGGCAATTTGGATACGCAAATATGTATTACGATAGGGTCCCAGCTGTCTGTCAAAACCTTTTGGGTGTTTAAAATGTTTTTATTTTAGTTTGTAGATTTATGATTTGTTCACTTTCTTCGACGTGAAAACTAGGCAGATTCATTAGAACTTGGATTTGGTTATTCACTGATATGCGTCTGTTTTCATAACGTTCGCTTAATGCTTGCCATGCCAGGTTCTCGTCGCTAAGAGCGCATTTCTTGACGATTTGACCGGCTTGCCCTTTTGTTTTATATCGGAGGTGGTATAATTTTTGAACGGATGATAATTGGGGGTGGTTTATGTAGACGGCTTTAAACATATCTCGGAAAGATTGCCATTTTTCATAACCACCGTGGAAAATCTCTGCATCACATGGCGGGAGTTGAAGATACATGAAGGATTTTCATCTGTGTGCGAATTCTGTGCTTCTCGGGGGACTTATAGCTCGCATCAATTTGAGTTGATCTAAGATCTTCGTTTTAGTCCTTGCATAAGTATCAATACTAAATTGATACTTGCCTTCCCCCATCGCCAAAAAATTATGTGGAAGGTCTTCCTCATCTTTTAGGAAAAGTGAGTCATATGCGGCTTGTAACCGCGCCCAGAGATTGTCAATAGTTGTTCCTTTTATTTCGAGGGCCGACTCTGTGAATTCCTCTACTTGGTTGAGCAATTTGTGGATAATTGCGTTTTTTGTGGACTGTATGTATTTTTGTGACCAGTGAATTTTACTACTGGGTTTGAATTTGTTTTTTACATGTATATTTATATATCTTTTTAAAAGTGGTTCGAGACTGTTCGTTTTTGTCAATATATATTTTTAGCAAAAGGTAAATTTGCTGCTGGGTTATTACCACCAAATTTACGGCTGGGTTCACTTTCTTAATATGTGTATTTATATATATGGGAATGTAGATATATATAAGCAGAGCAATTGTTTCATCGAAATGCATGCGTTAGTAAGTATGTACAGTGACGAGCAAAACTGTAACATGGTGTAACACTTTTTATTTCAGCCACCGCTATATTTCCAAGTTCTAACGACTTTCATCCGTATCTTATATATTCTTGTTGGTACATCGCTGCTCCCTCTCTCATAACGATTTGAAGTCAATACAGGAACAATTAAAAACCAGCAGACAAAAATGTAAATTAAGGCAAATGTTACAGTTTTGCAATCACTCTCAGTTTTGCATTTTACAGTTACTTAGTTGGAAGTCAGATGACTGTTTTCTGTATTGTAATTTATTGAAGAAGTGATCACCAGTAAAAAATATAGTCAATCAGGAGCCATAAATGTAAATAATAGATTTACTGCGGGAAGGCAAAAGTGGCAAAAAATTGTGGAATTTGCTACTTGAAAATGTTAAGACTGAGAAAAAATATAGCCTAAATTGTTCCCAAGGACAAAGGAAGTCTGTAAAAAAATATCACGGTCCGATATCTTGTGAACTTAGCAGCAAGTAGCGATGCAGCCACTATTACAGAAGCACTTAAGGTATTAAACTTTAATACAAATCAGTAGACAGCGAGGCGAAGCATTGCCAAATTGAGCGCAAAGGCATCATAAAGAAGAAAAAAAGCAACTTTGATCAAAACACATGTGCGAGAGTGGTAGCATTTTTCCGCATCGCACGAAAACCGGACCGTTGCCTATTGCGATATGTTAGGCCGTTCAGAATGCAATAAAAAACATATTTTTAAGTTTTAATTGAAGGTTATTTGGTCTGACAAGACTAAATTAATCGCTTTCGATCAGATCGCCGGGCATGGTATTGGATCAAAGACACAAACTAAGCCCATGCGCATCATGTAAGGCAAACTGTGAATCACAGTGGTAGGATCTTAATTGTTTGGGGTTGTATTTAAAAAATTTTGTTGGTCCGTTAGTACGCATAATGCGTAAAGAACAGTATCTGTTCATATTTCAACAAAATTTGCAAGATGTAGTCGAAAAAATGAGAGTTCCAGCTGAAAAATCACTCAAAACACACTGCACATGTTCGCAAAGCCTGGATATAAAAGCAACAATTTTTGTCTGCTGGTTTTATTATTGTTGCTGGATTGACTTCAAATCATTATGAGAGAGGAAGTACAGGTGTACCGATAAGAATATACAAATAAAATAATGTAAAAAAAAAAAATTTTAAAAACAAGCTTTTATTTAACCTGTACAATCAAAGGAATAAAGTGAAGTAGTGTAACAAAAGATTTTTTAGCAAGAAAATTTTGTCAAAACTGCACTAAAATGAATAAAATAAAATAAGTTAAGGTCTCGTTAAAGTTACTAAAAGCCATTTAGTGAAAGGAGTTATTCAAACTCTAATGAAAATTACTAACAATTTGTACTAATTTACTTCGTTTTTAAAAAAGCTTGAAAAAGAAGTCTGATGAGGAGATGTGGTGATCTCCGAAATAGTGCTATAACTTCTACCGCTTAGACTTTGTTGCTTTTTCAATTTTTCCTAATAAACAATCGTGGTACAAAGCTCAATAAAAATATTAAAAATTATTTTTTTTTACATTATTTTATTTTGTAATTTTTAGTCCATT
>NW_016157300.1:75998-80226 GCF_001687245.7 Rhagoletis zephyria
TATAAAAGCGTTGTATATTAAAAAGTGTTATTTTATTTTATTTAAAAAATTTTGCAATAGATATTAAAATAATTCAACTTGCAATGAAAGAGAACAGAAGACTTGGCAAGCAAAATGTTGTTTGCTTACGTTTTGTATAAACATACATATGTACATAAAACAGCAGTTAATTTTATTTAAAGAAATGGCGTGTCGTCCATTTCCGCTGTAGCATGGCATATATTTAGGCGCAATATTTAACATTTGGAGTCTTCTAATTCCTAGAACGAGGTTCATATCTAGACTAGGTTGATATTTAGAATTTGCCACAAATAGCTTTGCTACACTATCGCCGGCAGGTTAAACAATTTTATAGTGGTTTTACGTTTGTTGGCAAATTACGCTCTGTTAGCCATAAATATTACTATTTTTTGACCGCCTTTGAATCAAGACCCCTGGACCATATGGGGAATTCATTTATATATTAAATTGCATTGTCATCGTGATTGGAACTATGCTGAAAGTTTGAAGTCTCTAACTTGTCGGGAAGTCAGTTAAAATCGAGTTTTCGTTTTCTCTTCAGCGCATTAAAATCTCGAATCGATAAATTTTTGCTCACCCGATGAAACTTTTAAAAGTGTGTACCCAACTTTAAATTTTGGTTTGGTTTTAGAGTCAGATATATTAGATATTTCAACCAAGGTCTTGGTTTTTGCTAACAGTTGCTCGTGCTCTATAATTGCTTATGTTGCATTGCCAACCTTTGAAATTTTATGACGAATGTAGTGTTTCACTCTCGCGCTGCCGTAATTACGGAATAACAAATTTATTTTTACCGGTAAAATAAGAAAACGAAAACACTTTAAAGTGAGGAACAATTTAACTGCCCTGTTAGTAAAGGCATCTTTACTGCTTACATTAGAAATCCCACAAGCTAGTAGAATCTTATTTAAATTAATATATGAATCCCAAATTACGTCAAATGAATTGCTAACTGTACTGGGTACAAGTATTGTACTTGAAAATTATTAAACTGCAAATTGAGTACAATCATTTCTGAATACCGTTAAATGCAAATAAAACTCAGTACTTTTTAAGTCTATTTGACACTTAATACTGAGTACTTTGAATCGATCCTGAGTACATGTATCAAAGCGATTATTGGAACAAGGTATTTTTTACTACTGAGTACATTCGTGTTCTTTTAAGTTCTGTGTATGTACTTTCGAGTTTCTTTTTTGAGTACTGAGTACTTTCGAGTTCTTTTGTGAGTACTGAGTTCTTTATAGTACTCAGTATCGATACTTTTAAAAATCGGGTGCTGTCGATCCTTTTGAGAATCGAGTTCTGAGTACTTTTGGTATTGATACTGCCCAACACTATTTGTTAAATACACTACTTGGCGATGACAGAGTAAATACTTGACGTACTTGCTATTACTCCACCAACGTAGGTACTCTACTTTCTCTCATCGCGTACGAGAGATGTTTGCTGCTGCCAAAAGGGAGTAGCAAATCTACTCTGTATACATGTAGTACTGTAAGTACTTGCGTATTTAATTTCAATTCTGGTTGTTAGCACGGTATAGACAGAAGCCAACCTTTTTGGGTTGTTTTTGTAGCAATATTCACCCTTGAGGAAGGCACTGGGTTGTGTGGTGCTATTTAATGCCCTTCCCCAGACTTTTTCTTCGATATCAGGGTTGTGTGCTGCATTATTACTAGATAAATAAATTTAAGCCTTTGACAAATCGTGATTTTAATAAAAGAAAATTATAAATGGTGTTGAAAAACCAAACAAACGCCCGTGCGAAAGCTCTATTTTTGTATGTTGTTAATGTTTATACATGGCAATATTGATGGTAATACAAGCAAAGTATTCATTTGTGGATTTGATGTCACTTGTGAATTTAGGCAACGTGCGAGCTACCAGGTTCTGTTATCCATATAATTAACACAAGCTTTTCCGCGTGGTTGCCTTTCAATAAATAGAATTAACAAATATTCGCAAATAAATTTGATTTATTTTATAACTGACAACTAACGTACGCTTTTTGTTCTTTTCCAGACTCTATTTTGATTTTGACTCTTTATTACCGCGAACAGCTTTAAGTGTATATATATTTACAAGCTGTCAAAATTTTGCGTGGTTCCACGAGCTAGGTAAAAATTATGGCGTTCGTATTCACAACAAGACATCTAAACATTTTTGTTTGATCTTTCCAATCAGTTGGATCTTTTTAATCAGTTGGAAAAGGCCCTCAGTGGCGGCGCTCCGAGCGCTGAGATAGTAATTGTATGTCAATTAGTAGAAAAGTTCCATGGTGCAATTTTTGCTGTAAAATTTTTCACCAGCGTGTCGAAAATTTTCATTTACCTCATACTTGTCAAAAATTTGCAATCCGGAGTACTTTTCTATCAATTGGCACAGCCCTTTTGCACAAATAAGGTTATGAAATGCGTTTTATTTAAATCGTTTAAAAAATGTCATTTATGTATACCATTTTATGTGGAAATATTCAATAAATTTCGTTTTACGCTGCACTTTTTGAAACTGTTTGGAGTTAATTATCTTTTGTTTCTCAAAAGCAACCCTGGGTGCTTAGAAGGCGTGGGTACCAATATTTTCATCCCTGGCATATTCATACCCGAGGAAGGCAGTCGCCAAATTCAGCCAAGGTTGTTTACTGGTTATATTGTGGTTGTTAGCCTACTAGTTGATATCGTTTGCGGCGCTGGTCAGCGAAATTGAAAGAGAAAAATAGAATATGGAAATTGACGATGTAAGGAAATGTTTACGACCTTATTTATAAAAAATAACGTAGATTTAAACAGTTGTTTAATGTGAAATTTTCATAAAACTTTTGTATTTAAGCAGCTTTTTAAATCTATGTATGTAGTTAAATTTTTATGAAAGTATTATTTCTCGTTTCTAATTTTGTATAAAACTATTTGCAGTCATTAACCAATAAATAAGTTTTCAAAAACAACAACTTAAGCAATGCTGCAATACGAAATAAAATTATTAGCGACAAATCGAAAATTTGAAAAGTGCCGATTTTCACATTCGATAGTTTGACATGGTAGCGACGAGATGTACGAGCATTTTTTTCTTAAGAGCTGCATACTGATTTAAGAAATTTTTTATAGAAGCAAATTTATTTTCCATTTATTGTGCGTAATTTTATATGAATTTTTAGTTTTTCTTGCGAGCCCTTACAAATAAAAAAATTTCGGAATATGTACATATGTACATACATACGCAGCCATATAACTTGATTTCAAGAAAAACGATTTTTCATTGGGCACGTTCATAAGGCGCAACAGCTCAGTAACTGGGGCGATAGCACCTTCTGAACGCGTTGTTGAGTACTTCTGATCAACTGAATAGTTGCGTGTTAGATGATCGTTATATTTTTCTGATCATTTGAGACAACATGTTGGTGTGTACCTTTGAGAGTTGAATTTGTCGTTCAGAAGACGCAACGGGTGCGCTCAACTGCTGCGCCTACTGAACCAACCCATTGATAGCTTTTTTTATGATGACACTGTACAACAGCTCAAATCGGTATTGAGTAAAACCAAATGCAAGAGATAGTTTTTGAATTTCATTGAGTTTTTTTTAAATAAATACTAAAATTAGAGGTGTATGAATGGCGAAAGAAAAACTTTATCCGATTTTTTTAAATCGAAACTACATTTTTACATACATATGTACATATGTACATGCATACATAAATACATTTAATATGAAATTGAAATTTTCACATCAATTTGTGCAATCTTGAAACCCATGGTTTCAATTGTACGCATTTCGTCAGGGTTTTCCCCACAACTTGGTTTTGCTGCAGTGAAGCGACAGAGCAAGTGACATATGTATATCAGCATTTTAGTTGAAAGTACGTTTTGCTCGTCGCTCTCTTCATCGCTCCACTACATTCCTGTCCTTAGTTTTATTCAGATACCACAAATGCGCGATCCAGAAAATTCTTCTATCATTCTTGCCACAAATGTATGTTTTCTTCGAAAATACTCAAGTACTACCAGTAGAGTACTCTACTGTCAAATACCTTTTACTCGCAGTAGTTGCGGAAGGCAAAGTAAATACTCTACGCGTCTTGCTATTGATCGGTAGTTTACGTACGCTTGCAGAAACTGGTTTATGCTTACTCACACTTGACCCGAACGATGAGAGTAAAGGAGGGAAAGTATTTGCGCGGCGATCGGATGTCTTGTTAGGCCCTTTAAAT
>NW_016157300.1:82946-96053 GCF_001687245.7 Rhagoletis zephyria
ATGGGAAGTATGCAATGTTGCGATTTGGTCTATATACACAGCCAACTAGGATTTTATCTGTACTGCTAACTATTTCTACGAAGATATACTCAATGGAGTCCGAGGCACTTGATTTACATTTAAGACGACACGAGAGACCAATTTTAATATAAATAGCGACACCACCACCATGCCCGATTCTATCTGAGCGAAACAGTTTATACCCACTGACACAAAGCAAACCATCAACATGGCACGAAGAGAACCAAGTCTCTGACACACACAAAACATCAACATTGGAACGTTCAAAAATATATCTAAATTCATCGATTTTAGGATGAAGGCTTTGGGCATTAATGTGACATACCTTCAGGCCGCGCATTTGTTTGCCTAGTATCCGTATCATATTAAACGTATTGTCTTTGGAACCACTGCGATTTTCACTTTTCTTGTATGTCAGTGCGAAGCAACATATACCACACCCTAGGAACTGTGTGCTGATTGTTTTACAGCTTTACATCATTACATAATTTCAATGGTATCTGAGATATAAGGAAAAAATCTAATACAAATTTTTTTTCATAGTGGATTTTTAAATTCGTTTTTTTTTCAAAATGCGCAAGATTCTTTTTCCGAATCTTTTTTTGTTATAACCGCAAGTCTTTATATATAAGTAAAATTAAAAGATTTGCACAAGAACGTTGCGCATTTTTGAGAAAAATATGTTTTATTAATTTTTGTCAGGCACATTTTGTCATTATTTTATCAAAAATATGTTCCAAGTGGGAGTGTATTAAGAAAAATTCAAACTGAATGGAACAGAATGGTATATACCGTATGTATTTATTCTTTATTTCAATACTGTTAACTTTTATTCCAGACGGAACCCTTTTATCCATTAAAAATCGGGATTTGTGTGAAATATTTTTTAAAAGCCCGTATAAATTACTACAATGCAAGTTCAGAGATGTGGAACAATATATTTCAAGCCAAACCAGCTGCCCCGCTTCGGAAAGAACGAAGTTGCAAATATGTTTGCGCAATTTCAAGAGCTACGTTACCTTAAAATGGATCAGATGCGGTAGAAACAAAAATAGATTTTATGAATCGGAAAAAGCGTGGTTAGAAAAAACTTGTCAATTTGTGGGGTATCAGATACCTAAAGGAGGAAGGCCCACTAAAGACTTTGAGGAATTTAGTGACCAGTCAAAACGTAGGAAAACGTCCTAGCTTCGTCAAGATTATTCCCACGAACAATTAACGTTCGCAGCACAAATGAGCCTGCGAGCTAGTGGAAAGCGCAGTGAAGCCAAACAAGTTCTCGACACTATTAATCCCCCATCTGAAGAAACTTCTCTGAACTGCCGCATGTTTTTTTCGAATCACGAAATAAAGATTTCAAAGCGTATCGTGAACGTTTTAGCCGAAAAACTTCAAGGAAAGCTAACCTTGAAGATGTATTTTATCGTTCTTCTTTTGATCCTCATATTACGAGTTTAAGACCTTTACAAACAGTAAAAAGAAAATCATTTGATCCAGAAGTAAAAGACATGCTTTTAGAAGAGAATTTTGAATATACACAACCTGAATCTGATGATTATATAGACGAATAAAATTTTTATCGTGCCTTTTACCGTTTTGTTATGGTTTCTATTTTAAGTAATATTTATGGCCCGTTACCATAATTACAATTATCAATGTACAATAAATTAGTTTTTCAGTGTTTAGAACACGAAGTGACTTATTGGAAATAGTTGATGATCTGGGTTCATTATTTTTCTCTACATATTTTTCAATTTAACAAGAAAAAAAATTTGTTGAACAGTGTTAGTACACAAAATAATGAAATAATATTATAAAAATAATATTATATTTCCGTTTTAGATGTGTCTTCGTAGTTTTCAGGGGAAAAATCCGGTTACAGACTTTTGAGCACCAACTTGTATGAAGCGGCCCCATTGTGCGTCGCTCTCTTCATCGCTCCACTACATTCCTGTCCTTAGTTTTATTCAGATACCACAAATGTATGTTTTCTTCGAAAATACTCAAGTACTACCAGTGGAGTACACTACTTGCAAATACCTTTTACGCGCAGTAGTTGCGGAAGGCAAAGTAAATACTCTACGCGTCTTGCTATTGATCGGTAGTTTACTTACGCTTGCAGAAACTGGGTTATGCTTACTCACAATTGACAGGAACGATGAGAGTAAATGAGGGAAAGTATTTGCGCGGCGATCGGATGTCTTGTCAGGCCGTTTAAATGGAATTGCGCAGATGTTTAGTATGTATGTGTGTACCAGACATCTGAAGCGGGTGCATAATTTTCGTGTATACTCGATCATCTAAGGTCGGTGTTATGCAGACAAACTTTTGTTTGCCAAATTAAATGGCGGCTGCTTAGTTTGCTCGGAGGTGGTTATGTCGAGTTTGGCTCAGGGTTGCACGTTCATTATGGTTTTCATGGCTATTGCCAACACGAAATGAGAATTTCAGATGTACATAACGTGCACAATTAATATATTTTTTATGATATCGTATAGGCAATTAACTGTGCCCTAATCTTTGAAGCTCCTACAGCATAAATTCAGTTCTCTGGCTTTCGGTATCAGGTCAATTTTTGTGTATAGCAACAATTGTCTAAAATTGTTGTATATGACAACACCGAATTTCTGCAGTTTGACCAAACAAAATTAGTTTGCTGTGAGAGTCGCCAAGCTCGCTCTCTCCGAGTTTGCTGCAACAACAATTGCACGCAGTTTGCCAAACAAAATTTCTGCATAACACCGACCTAACAAAACCCGTTTTGCATCATTCTCTGTATACGGGCAGAAGTATTGTCCGTTAGCGACTGAGCTCAAGACGAAGAACATGTTGGCCACAACAACCGATTGCTTTCCATACATACTTGATTGGGTTCACGTGCTTCGCAGCTCAATATACCCGGGTGTTCGAGTTTCAACCCGAGTGTGCACAAAATTTTCTCGATTGGCTTATAGCGTTTTAGTTTCTACAAAAATCGTATGCTGCGAATGCCGCATTATAATAAAGCCAGCCTTTCTACATAAGCTATTACTCCATGCGAACAAAGAAATACATATGTACATACATATATTCAGCCTCATTGCGTAGGTCGTAAATTAGGCTAAATTGTACGACTCGACAACAGTAGCATTGTCTATTGTCGTAATGAAATAAGTAAACGACCAAAATCGTCGAAAACTATACAGTGCTGCCAAGTTTTTCCGTTTTAATACACTAGTCGAGTGGAAATTTTAGGCAATGACGTGCAATTTTCGATACGATTCGACTCTCGAAAAACGACTGGCATTCGACACGACTCTCGCAATGAGGGTGATTGTAAAAAAATTACACACTTTTACTCTCCGTATTCGCCTCTGATTTTTAAGTGGGTTTCTGTTAAGGTCGATACGCTCATACAAATATTAAAATTTGCCTTTTAAAATGCTTCTTTCCTAGGGTAAAAAATCCTTATTTCAATATTATACCATGTTCTGACCGACATCGAAAACATGTTTTCGTTGCTAAAACTGGTTTTCGACCTAAAACTTGTGTTTTCATCCATGTAAAATCTGTCAAACGAAAACTAGTTTTCGCTGAAAACCACTTGAAAACTCACGTTCCACTCATTCCAATCGGTGTCTGCACTAGTTTTTTCGATTATTTATCGAAGTGGAAGCCAATTTTATCATCTTTAATACGTAATTTCGGATTTATTGTTAATTGGCTGGAAAAGGTTGTGAATGAAAAGAAATTGAAGGAAAAGTATTTTGGTTTTGTTTTTGTGTAGCAAAACTGTAAACAAAGGATGAAAGAAATGTCAACGAAAACACCAACAGTCGGTGTGAACAGCCTTCAGCCGACAATCCCAAAACTCGTTTTCAAGGTGTTTTCGTTGTCGGTCAGAACATGGTATTATAGTTTGTTTAAGTATACATTTTACCATTTCTTATATTTTTGCTCATACAAAATGCGCCATCACGACGCCTACAGCCGTGTAAGTATTAAATGTGTGTAGATCGGCAATGCCCAAGCCCTATGCACTCGGGGCACATTTATTTTTTGTAAAAGTACTTATGTACCTACATAGTTTTAGGCTGTGTGTTCTAATATATACACACACAGAATTCCACGCGAATTTATACGAAATAGATGCACAAACAATTTTGTCTACTTCGCTTCTATTTTTTTCATTGCGTATGCGCAAGTACAAAGCAACAAATTTTCGTATGCTTAGTTGGAACATATTGGCGCCAGTTACCTTCAGCGTAAATTTCTTTGTTGTCCTGCATTTTATCGCATTGTTCGGGTGTCCGTTTCATTGTTACACAAATTTTCGGGTTGGCTGCGGGTGTCCGAGTGTGGTGTTCGCTTGCGTTCAATTTATTGCGAGGGTGATCGACCAGACTCGTTCGTACTCAAAGCAGCTGTCGGGTGTGCATCTCGATCGAACGCATAGTAGCCGAGTGTGGCGTTCGCTTGTGCTCGATTTTTAGTGAGGGTGATCAAAAAGGCTCGATCATACTCAAAGCTGCTCTCTGGTGTGTACGTATGTTTGTGCAGTTGCAGTGTGTTGTGAACTACACCGTCTGTGGGGGCGAAGAAGAAGCGCAAAACGTAAGCCAAAAATATTTGTTCGGAGGTGAGAATCTATTTTTAACAGCTGTGCTTTGGAATGCACGCTAATTTGGTTTGAGGAGGCGCTTTATAATTATGCGCAAATAGATCGGGTACTTATAAGTAGGTAGGTAAACAAAGGGATCACCATGCATGTATGTATGGATGCCTGTATATACGTATGTTTGTACGTTTATATATTTATGCGTTAGTGGGTAAGCTGACCGGTGTTTATATTGTTTATAGAGCTGACTTTATTTCTTTTGGTGTTATATATGTACATATGTATGTTTCATATCTGATTAAAATCTCTACTGTCTTGTCTTTTCTACTTCCCTTTAGTTTTCCCGCTTTTTACTATTCTGTAGTTGTTGCCTCAAAAGGTTCTGCTGGTGATTGTGCTGGTGCAGACCACTTCGCCTAATGCTGTTGCTGCTGACCAAGGTTCTGCTGCTTGCTTTTTGCTGTTCTCCTGTTTGATGCCCATCAAATTTTCGTTGGCAATTGCAAATTTTATATTGCTTTTCTTGTTGTTGTTGTATAGCTTGTTTTTCACTTTGTTTATATAGGTAATTTTTTCTTGTTTTTCAGTTCACTGTCTTTGTATTTGTTTTAATGTTATTTTAATTTGCACTCTTAAGCGACCCAGTCTTGTGTTCTATGTATGTAAATATGTCCATAGGTTAGCGCTGGCAGACGTCCCGGTTTTCCCGGACATGTCCCGGTTTTAGACTATTTGTCCCGGTGTCCTGGTCCAACCTTAAAATGTCCCGGGTTTCGTTTTAGTGTCTCGGTTTTTGATTTGATTGCACAAATTTGAATAAAAGTACAAAAATCACTACAATAAGAGATAAAACGCGTTGTAATATTCAGAAAAATGTTATGAATTCACTGAGGGAAATAACGCATAGTAAACATGAATATTTTCTATTTGATTATCGTTCAAAAATGTTCGTATTTAAAAATAATACTTTCATAAAACGCACGCGTGGTGTTGATTCAAACTCAGCATTTGAATGCACAGTTACATGCCTGGCTGTAGATGAGTGCGCAAAGATACTTGCCACAATTTGTTAATTTCCAGAGGGTCAGGGTTCAAATCCCATTACAGGCAGCATGGAATTTAAATATATATTTTTTAACTTAATTATGAAAAAGCTTCCGTTAAGTGCAAAGCGCTTAATTTTTATATGGGCGTATTTGAATTTAATATTTCTAGACTGAATAATAAAATTTCTATACTTAAATGTATTACGAGTTGGGTTGGTGCTCTTTCATATGCGTATTTTTTTTAATTTAGCACGTTTTTTTAATTCCAAACTTCTTTCTCTCAGTGCAAATTATTTGTGAAATAGTTACATTTCGAAATAGTTGAACTTTGCACAAGCAATAGTTGGTGATTAGTATATGTACCTAAATACGTCCAAATGACGTGCACAGAGTTTTACAATTATATTAAGGAAAAGACAAAAGTTTTGAAATCTAGTTCACAGCAACGAAAAATATTACTGATGTTTTAATGCTATCTTGTACTTAAATTTTTTTTCTTTCATGGAACCTAGACTTATAAGTACGTACATTGCCGTACAAAATTATTGGCTCGGAGGCTCTTTCATCAGATCACAATTTCTAATCAGATCTTTTAGAAAAATTTTGAAAATGTAGATTTTTGCCAATTAATAAAGTGCAAGTCTGAAGTTGCCAACAAATTTCGTTGATTTTTAGCATTTATTTTTTTTGCTGACAGTGTCTTCCATATAAAAAGAATTATCGAACATGGTTTGTATGGAAGAAACTCTCAGTAAAAACAATACCAAAAATCAATTAAAATTTAATGGGCTGGAAAACTTAATTTTAAAATTTTTTATAAAAAGTCTGATTAGAATGTAGCAAATTTGTACGCAAATTTATTGAATTTCCCCGAGTTTAGCACAAAGTTTAAGAGGCCCTCCCTAAAGTGTCCCGGTTTGGCAACAGAGATATCTGGCAGCCCTACCATAGGTGCCTTTCTTTATGGCGAATTTTTAATAATTAAAATAGGTATAAGAACATATGTAAATCATATAAATGTATATTTGTTGCCGTCCAACTTTTCGATAGCCGTTTCCCCGTGTGCGCGCGGTGACTGTTGAATTTGGAGTGTTCTTCTTTCTCCACTTTCTTTTGGTCGTAATGAGAAAGCTGAGAGGACATTAGGGTTCTCCTTCATTATAATCGGACGATTGTACACCTTCAACTTTATAGAACTTAACTATAGTTGCTATTCATAATATACATTTTCATTTTCATTTCAGTGGCGTTGCCATCCATAATCGACCCATAAGACTCTCCCTGTACTCTGGCCTAAAAACAATTTTTCGTACAAACGAGGCAGCACTTTCGTTATCACAAAGGACATAGAATAAATATACATAAGTGAGCCATAAACATAGCCAGCATCCTTATTAATAATATATAAATGTAATTAATGAGATTATAAAAAATAATTCTAATACCCTCAAAAAAATCGTGGATTTGAAAAACATAAGCTGTAGATAGAGTGGCGAAAATATAAATAGGTAAGAGACATTTTAGCTTTCTTTGGCAATTCCCCTTTCGATTATTTAATGTTTATTCCTTTTTATGAAAGTGTGGCTCGTTATCTAACAAAGACCATGTAAGTCAGAAATTGAAGCTAAAAAAGCTTAAGAAGCTTTAAAAAAAATTAGCAAAATTCCCCAAAGTATCATCAAAATTTTGAGCTTTTTTATTAAATTTCTTAGAAACATTCTGAGTATGCAGTTTTGTAACCTATCCAATTCAAAGTGCAAATTTTAGGTAGCTAGGACTTACTGTTGATATTTGTTAAATTCTGTTGGAGGTGTTGCTCATTTTTTCCATACAAAAATTTGTTGAACATCTGTGTATGGAAGAAAATGCGAAAACAAATAATTGTCAAAAATCAACGGTAAGTGTAAGCTTTTTCCAACTTGCACTTTATTACACTAAAATTTAATAGGCTTCAAAACACAGCATACTAAAAATAATTCTAGTAAATCTGATTAAAATGTTTCAAATTGTGATGAACATTTATTAAAACTTATCGAACTTTTATAAATGTTCTACGAGTTTTGAAATTTTGATTGACATGTTTTTTAGATAGTAAGTTATATTTTCATAAAAAAATAATAAACATTTTTAATATTTTTTTCTCTTTATTTTGTTTTAAATTTTAAATAAAACTATATTAAGCCTTTTTATTCTAAAAACAATATTGTATGTTGGGATGCTCTAGAAATCCCACAGAAATCTGGTCACCGTATTTATAGCTCATTCAATTTTAGTAAAATTTCGGTTATCAGATTTCTGTGGCCAAAAATCGGGACATTTCTAAAGCATCCAATCCGAACATTTTGTTTTTAGAATAAAAGTGCATAATACAGTTTTAATTAAAACAAAACATAGAGAAAAAATTTAAAAATGTTTATTAGTTTTTTATAAAAATATAACTTTTTTATATAAAAAAAATCATCTAAATCAAAATTCAAAATTTGCTAAACATTTATAAAAATTCCACGAATTTAAATACATGTTCATCACAATTTAGAACATTTTAATCAGATTTTCTAGAATTGGTTTGTATCCCATTAAATTTTAGTACAATAATGTGCAGGTTGTGCTCGGACTTACCGTTGATTTTTGGCAATTTTTTGTTCGCGCATTTTCTTCCATACACAGTATGTTCAACAACTTTTTTGTATGGAAAAAATGAGCAACACCTCGCTACTACTTAAAATTTGCTCTTTGAATTGAATGGGTTACTGGATACTCAGAATGTTTCTAAGAAATCTAATTAAAAAGCTAAAAATGTTAATGAAACTTTGTCGAATTTTGCTAATTTTTGTACAAAGTTTGACATTTTCACTTACATGGTCTTTATTAGAAAACGAGCCACACTTTCATAAAAAGTAATAAACGTTAAATAATCGAAAGGGGAATAGCCACTAAATATCTACAGCTTATGTTTCTCATATCCACGATTTTTTTTAGGATATTAGTATTATTTTCTATAATTTTATTAAGTATATTATTATATTATTAATCAGGATGCTGGCTATGTTTATGGCTTCCTTATATTCTATGTCCTTTGAGATAACGAAAGTGCTGCCTCGCTTGTACCAAAAATTGTTTTTGGGCCAAGGAGAGCATAAATAAATGAAAATAGAAAACACTGAAAACTTTTTTTACTTAATCGGTAAAAATATGAAAAATCGGGACACTTATACGTCCCGAGTTTTAAAAAATATTCAGCGGGACAATTTTCTTAAAATCGGTACTGTCCCGCCAAAATCGGTAGGAATGGTCCTACCGTAAGTATAATATAGCGCAAGTTTTAAGTGGCTCAAAATTCACGTTGACTTTTGAAATTTTTTTTTCATTGAAGGTGTTCTATTTTTTCAACTACATACATACATGTATATTTGTATAAAAACTTTCGAATTAAATTTCAAAATTAAGCAGATTAAGCAAATGAAAATATTTTTAACATAAACATGTATAAAAAGTTCCAAAATGTGTATTTATTTAATTTCATATAAATGAATGACTAAGAAATTTTTCACTTCCAAACTTGATATACTATAGGGGTATTCTCGAAATCTTGCAAAGCCGTTTCACGTAGCACGGATTGCACGGATTGCATAATTTACAAACACACAACAACAAAATACAAGTGAAACAGCATTTCCTATCGCTGCAATGTATGCAACGTCTGTACCCATGCACATATTTTGCAAAAAGCATAGCAAGATAAAAGCGACTCTGTGCTAGGTTGTTTGTTGTTGGAATTGCTACATATTTCTCTCATCCCTCTCATACCCACTTTGCAATGAGGTGCTTTCGTACTCTTGCGAATTTGGAAGAGTATTTTTGCATTTCGAGCAATCCTTGCAACGTGCAAGACTTCGCGAATACCCCTTATATGTTTCCTTGATTCTCTAAATGAATTCAGTTGCATAATGAGACGCAAAGCCAACACGAAATATTGGGGTCACTTTCTTGGCTCGGAAAAGGTCCAGACCTTAATCCGATTAAAAAGTTTGAAATTTTGATGAACATTTGTACTGTTTTAATTGCGTACAATGTTTGAAACTTGGATTTACAAATTACACACCAAGATCTAAAGTGGCGATCAACTAAAAGACAAAAATTAAATTTTGTTTTTGCATAAATCAATGCATAGGACTTACCTGCAATGGATGCAAATATTTCAAAACAGTAGGATATGAAACGTCATTTTCCATTTCTTTATAAGCTTGCACGAAGTTTATTTTTGCGATGTCAGTCCCTTGTAAACGACTGTTTTCGAAGGCTATAGTGAACTATATTTTCACAAAAAATAAATCGCGTTTCTCCACGGTATTTTTTTATATTTTAAACTGTCGTTGAAATCAAATTTTTCAACAGTACTTTCGAGTACAAGTACAATCGAGTATTTTCTTTGATACTTGTAATGGGTAAGGGCATCCGGTACATGGTGATATCGCACGAACACTACATATGTATGTACATACACTGGTGGCATAAATAATAGAAACACCAGCGTAATAGAGTTTTTGCAATACGGCCAACTGTTATCTAAATCTGTTTTGCTAAATCTACAGAATTAATGAAATTCTGCAAATCGAGGGCTTATATTCAATACCGTAAAAAAAATATTTTGCCGGGCGGAAAAAGATATCTAGCGGTCTAAAAATAAGCTGTGCAAAATTTTATTCGAATACGATAACTCGTAAGTATTTGCGCGTTGCATTTGAAAATTTAAAAAATCATATGCGTTCAGGGAAAAAAGTTATTAATAAAATAGTTGAAACTCGTGAATTTTATAGTCATTTGTTATGTAAAATAACTCACAGAATCTGAATATAAGGTCAAAAACAAAACAAGTAGAATAGGTTTTAAGAATTTGCGAAGTTATCGTTTTTTTATATTGAGAAAACAGCATTTGCAATTTTTTCCACAAATATCCGGTTCTGATTCTCACGTCGCAAAGAGCTCTCCACTAGATTAAAGGTCTTCGAAATCATTATGAACTTGCTATACAATGTTTTGCAATCGAATTATCAGTTTAAGAGTTATCTGCAAATTTATGGGTGAAATCGGACACGATTTTAAGTCGCATCGTTATTCTACTGTGAATTACACCTAAAAGCTGCAAACTTTTTGTTCTTATTTTTATGCTATATTAAAGGTTATTTAATTTCAAAGTATATAGATCCAAATATTTTGAAAATAGATCTGAAAATAGAAAAGTTATAGCAAATTTAGTGAATGATATTGGATTCAAGTACGTATCGATACTGTACAACCAGGGTGGGCAAAAACTCGGAGCGAGTGAGCAAACTCCTACTCAATGCCTCGCAGACAACGAGGCGCTCGCAGCTCGTACTCGTAGCAGCAATGAGGCGAGGCACGAGAAGTTTGGCTCGCTCGCCAAACGAGCGAGCGCTGCTTGTTTGCTCGCGCTCCTATTAAATGATTGAGGCTGTTGGGTGTTGCCTCGCTCGCAGTGCGAGGCGAGTAGCTGTCTGCATACTCACTCTGCTAGGAAAGACGAGTGAGCGACGAGCGAGCGCTCCGAGTGTACTATACAACACATGCATTTTTGTGCATAAAAATGTGGGAATGTATGTCAATAGATTATGTACGAAAGTATGTTAATAATTGTATGTACATATGCATATATATATGTGAAGTATTATATTAGGGCAGCATTTAAAACAACAAATAAAATTGATTACATACATAAGCATAGATTATGGAATGAATAATTTTTTAGAGTTATATTCATACATGTGTACACACATAACATGCATATTTATATATGTTTGTATGTACGTATTTATGTATGTATATATGCGTATGTACATATGCATGTATTTTGTCTTTACAGAGAAAAGTAAGTAACGAAGATATTATAATCGTTTGTGCCGCAGAAACAAAAAACAAGTAAGCACTTGCTAACACCCCCAAAATAGTTTTCTACTTGTAGCAGTTATGCTGTATACCTGAATGAAATATAGTCCTTGGTGAAAAAATTTATTTGTGGCCTGTTGTTCAAGGACATGTGTACATATGTATGCATGTATATATGGATATGTAGACATGGGAAAATTTGCGTAAACAAAGAATAGAGACCGGTTCGCATACAACTTTGGCGTTGCGTTGGCGTCGAATTTCAAAGCAGCCGTCCACATATCCAAAATTTGGCAACGCTAAGGCCAACACAAAGCAGAAAGATCGCTGCGTCGGTCGCCAGCTGTTGCATATAAATAAAATTAAATGAAATGTTTTTTCCTTTTAATCAAATGAAGACAAGAAATATATTTTTCATGCTATTATTGATATGAAATATTAATTTATTTCTCGTTAATATGTTAATTTAGTGGCCAAATTAGTCTCTGCCAAGCTTCATTGTAGAACGCATACTTTTAACGTGCGTTCTGTCAAACCAACGCCAACTACAAAGTCAACGCGAAAGTTCTATGTGGACCAGCCTTAATTATCAAATAGTAGTTTGTATTATCCTACATACATATATGTGTATGGGGCTAAACCAGGAATATTCATTTGAAAATACTGATGTCCTACTCATTTATGAAATGAAAGACAAAATAATGATTTTTATAAATATTATGTTCTCATTTATACAAATGCAACATAGTTACTTAGTCAAATTACTTAGTAATTACTTGTATGTAAGAATACAACAACAAATTATTTATCAGAAGCATTGCCCCTTGCATATTGAAAAAAAGTAACAAAAGCTCTCAAAAAAGCAAAATCGCTATAGCGAAAAGTGTTTGAAAAACCGCATAAATTCAAATCCGCATAAAAAAGAACCGCATAAAAAGANCTCTCAAAAAAGCAAAATCGCTACAGCGAAAAGTGTTTGAAAAACCGCATAAATTCAAATCCGCATAAAAAAGAACCGCATAAAAAGAGACCTAAGTGTATAAGTTGAAATTTTATAAGAAATTATTGAACATTAAAAGCATTATACCTACATAGATATGTATGCACATATGTGCCTACCTAGTAGATAAAACTGGTCCAAATAGCACGAATCTATCTATTATCCTGTGCATGAGAATATATACAAACATATGTGTATATACATATGTATGTATATACATATCTGCATGAGTGCATACAATCCTTTACTCGAAATTCTTAAGAGCGAAATACACGACACAAGCGGCTTGTCAAACATTCTTCAAACCTACTTTTCCCATTTCGCCATACACCATGCAAACATGACTCGTTCAAGCAAAGAATTTTAGTTTTCTTCCAGTTCGCAATGCTAAATATTATGGTTTTCTTTCATTTTCCTCTCTTACGTCCTTACTCGGTGAAAATTTCGTTGCGAATGAGGCGATTTTGCTATACACAACGCAAGCGGTTTGATCAAACATCAACATGGCGGCCAGAAAATCAAAAAATTTTGATTTTTGC
>NW_016157300.1:96218-104108 GCF_001687245.7 Rhagoletis zephyria
AAAAGCTCTCAAAAAAGCAAAATCGCTACAGCGAAAAGTGTTTGAAAAACCGCATAAATTCAAATCCGCATAAAAAAGAACCGCATAAAAAGAGACCTAAGTGTATAAGTTGAAATTTTATAAGAAATTATTGAACATTAAAAGCATTATACCTACATAGATATGTATGCACATATGTGCCTACCTAGTAGATAAAACTGGTCCAAATAGCACGAATCTATTTTTCTGTGCATGAGAATATATACAAACAGATGTGTATATACATATGTATGTATATACATATCTGCATGCGTGCATACAATCCTTTACTCGAAATTCTTAGTTGCTGCAATTTATATCCCATACATTTTTGCCGACCAAACAACGCGTTTGCCTGTCTAATCTGATTGCCTCATTTGCCTCGCTCGTCTGCTGCTGCAAATGAGTGCCTCGCTCGCAACGACGCCCTCGCGACGGGCAGAGCTAATGAGGCCCTCGTTTGCTTGCCTCTCTACTCTTGCGCTGCCCTCGTTTGCGTACTCGCTCGCTGGCTGCTCATTGCGTGTGCTCGTACTTAACGAATGCTCATATGNTGTGCCACAATCATATGTTTTTCCTAATTGCAAATTCTTGCTGGCAAAAGTTTTTCCGGCTCGAATTTGTAACTTCTCTCCAAGAAATAGTCTTTTTACTCGTGATCTATTTAAATAAAACTTGTGAAATTTAGTTGAAATATTTTAGCCGTTTTTAGCCGGTTTTATTTGCCAATTCAGCCGGTTCGTCCAAAAAGTTCTGGCAATACTGATGCAAACAGCCTCGCGTGTTGCTCGTGTGTTGCGCTAGCTCAGAGCAAACTAACGAGCGAGTGAGGGGCTAAAATGAGGCAAATCCGAACCCTGTGTACAACACATTTGATCGTGAAATCAATTAAAATATCATTTCCATTGGCATGTTATGCCATGTTATGAAAGATTTGTTTCATTAAGAAATAGTTTGTAATTGACGAATTATTATACCTTCACTGGCAAAAAAGTTGATGAAATAAGATAAATTGAGGTAGCAAAATAACATTTGCTTTTTAGATAAAGTTGGAAGTTTCTGCGGGATACATTTATAATTGTAAATATTTTCGACCAAAATAAACACTATTTTACTAAAGTTACATAAAACTTCAAGCTTATTAAATGGTTGGTGATATATTTAATACTTGTCAACATGCAAAAATGCATGGTTATGCGGATGACATTCAAATTTATTTGTCAGGGTAATTTGTGCGCGGATTTCAATATCTAGTGATTTATCGTCTATATCTTCATATCTGTGAGAAACGGTCTTGATCATATTAATTCCGTTGTCGGCAAAGTATATTATACTCTGCGGAATTTAAGAATGTCTGCCACTTTTACACCGGTGTGCATTAGGCGTAAACTCGCCATTCAATTAATATTGCCTATAATATGTTACTCGGAATTAATCTACAGTAACCTGGACTCACAATCTGCGATCATATATGGGTGTTTCCATCGGAAGGTCCACTACGACAAAAAAAATAAGTCTTATATCTAACGTATTTACGGGCCGATTTCTCTGCTTTTTAAAATATATATATAGAATCATGTTTGCGTAAAATGGTCTTCCTAGGTGGCGCCAAGGTTGAGATATTTCGAAAAACCGTATTTATGGTCCGATTTGGTTCGAATTTGGCGTATGTAGTTGAAACATAATAAGTCATAGATTTCCAACAAATTCACCCTGAATTGGCGCTGAAGTCAAAATATAAAGTATATTATACATAAAATATATGTTTTATTTGCGTTAAAAACTCATTTAAAAGCAATATTAACAAAAATATAACGATGGAAATATAACGTAGCGTCACGTGACAGTTCACACTTGGGGTTGTAAAGGACAATTGAAACAAGTTGCATTAATTCAAAAAACTCTAAAAACAACTGGAATTGCTCCAAATCATATTAAAATAAGTTTCATGAAAATAGCCATCCACAATTCGCAGAGTTTTGCGATTTTGTAAGAAAAGAAAAAATCTACTTCCATTTTTGTCACGTAACGACACTCTTTAAATGCTTATATTTCAGGACCAAGCAGTTCGATTGTTTTCATTTTTCGGTTAAATATAGAGCTAATTATTTGCTATACAATGGCCCGAAAAAGTTACAGAAAACAAATGGTATTCCTTGTTTGTATCACATTGAAACGTACGACTGTCACGTATGTGACGTATGGAAATACCCATATCTGAATGGAAACCGCTGCTCTTGGGATGCGGTGTTTCTGAATACTTGAAAGCTAGAAATTGCATTTTTCTATTTCGCCTTATGATGGATAAGGAACCTAGCTATCTGTTTGAAAAATTGTCTTTCCCGAAATCTGCGCGCCTAACGGAATTTATCATACTCAACTATAATTATCTAACATCTGCAAGACTATTTTTTGTTAATGCTATTCGCACCTGGAACTCGATTCCATCGCATATTCGTAATAGTTTGAACATAAGTAACTTTAAGAGCGTTTTGTATTCTTATTTTCGTTAAAATGCTATTTCATATCCAAAGTTATACCCTTTCCTCTGAGGCTCGCTATCTAGTTAGGTATAGTTTAATCAATACATTATTCTTATATTTTCCTTATGCTCCACCTGTGATTCTCCATAGAGTTTTGTAAGTTTTTGTTGTTCCTGTTTTTGTCTTATATATTACTTAATGTTAAATATTAACATATTTTAATTCTTAATCATAAGTTACAGTTCGCACGTTTACTAGTATAGTGGTGTAACTCAAAATTTACGTTTTTGGAGATTTTATTATGCAATTAATAAGCGTGATAAGTAGAATATGTTCAGTCCAACAGATAACCAAACTTCCCAAATATGGCGAAGATATATGCCTTTCCATCCGTCTTTTTGTATACCAACTGCATGAAATGATAAAACTTTGATTGCGTTTTCCCACAAAATTGAAATTTTTAAACACTTCGTTATATTATTAAACGTGCGAGTTGTACTATAAAAGATCATTGGGATCCTATTGTGCTAATGTTATATTTTATAATAAATGAAATGAAATGAAATGAAATTTATTCAAAATTGAAGTTTGCAACAATTCTTTACCAAGAAATACGTTTATGATATGATCACATATATGTATATCGGTATTTGTTCTACCAATTTGTACCAAACTCGGTATTTTTATTGTGCTTGCCACATAAAAGCAAAACGTTGAAAATTATTGAAATCGGACTAAAATTTCATATAACGGTAATTTTCAGAAATGCTTGAAACTTCAATATTTCGAAATTTAAGGACGCTAATTTACTCAAAATTGTTACACCCCGGCTTACCATGTAGCGGTAGCTTTTGGAAAGGTGAAAATCATATATTTAATATTTGCGCCGGATATTTAATGTTCGGATCCGCCCGAACTTGGACTTTCTTGTTTTTTCTTATAAAAGGGCCTTTATGTCATTTAGGGCCGATTTCATAATAAAATTAAAGAATATTTTAAAATTTAAAGTATGCTCTATTTTGCTGATCGATTTCATAAAGCCACTTTAAAGATAAAGGTGCGGAGCCCTTTAGTTAAATACCCAAAATGGAAATTTAAATGACATAAAGCTCGCTTTTGTAAGAAGAAAAGTATGTAATTTTCGTAGTTATAATTACATATTTTTGACCATCAGCTCATACAATTTTGCCGAGATCAGCATTGCCAGCTTTGTTATTAACCTTTTGCTATTATTCAATTGCCATTGTATTATGAAAACACTTCTTGTTTAAAGTACATTTAAATGACACTTAACTAAAAGGAAACTTTTGCAAAAAGAACTTTTAAGTGTTTGATTATGAAATTTGCCATTTAATTTCCGTTTTGGATATTTATGGGTACCTTTATCTTTAAAGTAGCTTTATCGAATCGATTAGCAAAATAAAGCATCCTTTAAATTTTAAAATATTGTTTAATTTGATTATGACATCGGCCCTAACAGAACTTTTTTTTCATAACTTCGCATTCACAAAGGCCCTAACTGACAAAAATTCTAAATAGTTGATAAAAAAATTTAAAATTGTTATAAATTATTACTACGTTTATACGCATGCATAAGTCGCTTTAATTCATTTCGCCGCGATTCAAAACATATGTATAAACTGAATTTCAATTCGCGTTGAAAGACCGAAGTGTTTTGACTCACACTCCATTTCAAATCGGTAGTTTAATTCTCCTGACAGTTAGAAAGAGTGTATAAACACCGCTCTCACTCAAAGCGAATTGGAGATCAGCTGTTCCGCTCAAATTCCAAATAATCGCATCAGTATTTAAAAGCTGATTAATAATAATCGTTCTTTTTCTTTGCCACGATTTTATAATGCCGAATAAAACTAGATTTTTATCAATTCCCATTATGTTAACTTATAAAATGTCAAATGAAAACTCCTGATTTTGTTTGCTTTTGAAGACGGTTACTTTGATGCCGATATAAAGCCGTAAGTATAGACTCTAGAGCGAAATGTGTACGGTGTCAATGCGCTTTCAATTAAGTCGATTATTTTGTGCGTATAAACGTAGTATATGATATTTTTCCTAGTCGCTCTGCCGGTACCCGTTCATATTATATTTGTATTAAACTATGTGGATTATATGGTATTTACCTGCTTTACAATTGTCTAATTTAATATAATTAAAAATTAACACACGATTTAGAGCAGTTTTTTACCACTTCGGCTTGTATTAAACACATCTAAAAACCAAATAATCAATTATCAACACGGTACTTTGACAGCGCGGTGCGAATGAATGAAAACAAAGAGGGATTAAAAAATAACGAAATCTAGTCAAGAATTATATTCTCTTCACCCTATATTCAGTGATAAAAGAAAAATGTGCGTTTTTAAAATTCGACTTTTGGCCGCCTAAATCGGCCAAATACCCCTCTGTGCGGCGGCGGCGTGGTCAACTTCAAAAATAATCGCCGGCGCTTCTGCCCATGAGGTACATTCCAAAGAGCCATGAGGCTACTAATCTTATCATGTCATCTCGTCAGCGTTAGGCATTCACCATGCCAAATCAGATTATAATTCTATTTAATTTATTCATTGAACTAGTTTTAAATTTAAATTACGATGGACGAATAGGAGAAGGTCTGAGGTATGTTCTCTACACCCTGCAGGAAATGTATCTAACTATAAGCTAACTTTTAGTTGATTAGGAAGGAGCTAAATGTCACTTATTATCTGTATATTTTCTTTGACAAAAGCTGACTATATTTCCATGGCGATGGCCGCGAAATAGTCAAGGGAGGTTTACCTCTGCATTAGATGTAACTAACTTGTAACTAACTACTTTTGGACATAAAATATCAATAGGAAAAACAAAATATATTTTTTTTTCTTTTATTTTTATTTATTTTTTAGTTTTATTTACTTTTTTAAATTTCATATTTGTTTTCATATTCTGTTGTAGGTGGTCCCATACTCCAACTCCGTCAGACATAACTTCAAAATAATAATATGAAATTTCGATCTTCCTTTTACTTGTCCTCAATGCGTTTGTCCAAACGCGTTTAAAGAAAGCAATCTCCTTCATTACTCCTGCATTACTTGTCAACTAGTTTCAAGCTATCTTTTTGTAGCTAACTACAAGTTATATATTTTATAGAAATTCCGAAAAAAAGCTATCTACAACTGGGTTATTTTTTATCAATAGATAATTTTTTTCTGCAGGACAGATCCGTATGTACTATTTAAATTTAAAGAAATAAAAAATTGTAAAAGTCAAGTTATTGGGATAATTTATATCGCTATCAATAAATTTTTGCAATAATCTTATCAACCGTTATATTTAACTACGGAATTCTTACGATTTTTTGCGGATTACATATTGAAAACAAGGTTGGTCTACTTTTTTCTAAAAGGTTAACCCATCAACTCGAACCAGAACGGGTCTTTTTGACCCACTGTTTAAAAAAATGGCTTATAGATGGTTAAAATGTCCACTAAAATATTAAGCGCCAATTTTTTCTAAGGAGAACCGAATGTAATGAAAAATAATATTAATTTTTACCAAAAAGGGGGAACTTCAACCCTTTGTAGAAAACGTTGCGATGCGAGGGAGCAAAACCTTCCTGGGGTTTGACCACCATTAAGGAATGCTAACGTAATTTTCACACAGCCACCTAGTACTTGTATACGTATGTGGGACCCCAGAATAAAATAACTTACGAATGTAAAAAGTAGCAAAAAAAGTGTTTGCTCATTATTTAAAGTCGGTTTAAATATAAAAAAAATACTCAGGAAAATGAACTTGTCTTTGTTTTATCTCTAATAATTGAGGAGTTAGGTGAACAGAAGCTGCTTCGGTTAAAACTGCTTTCTGAGATATTGGCGTTAAAGTTTTTGATGTGTTATAACTTTCTTGTTGTTGTTGCATTGGAAAGAGTTGTCTACTGCGGAAAAATTCGTTAGATTACCAGTATTCGACCCTAATTTAACTGTAATAAACGCTTTCGATCGAAAAATATGTTACCTATGTTTTTTCTGAGTTACGCTCTTTTTGGAAAAATAAAGGAGATCATATTCTTGTCCAGTGGCACAAATTATGCAAAAAAAAACTATAAAAAGGTAATTTTCATTTCGTAAAATTGTGTTTTTAAACGAGTAGTATTTAGTTCCCTCAAACGATGTATTTCAATGTACATATATCATGAAAATTTTGTACAAAATTCCTTAGGCGCCTAACGCCGCCGCGCCGATATTTTCGTAGCTCGGCGGCGGCGCGTGAGGAACTACAAAAATCGGCGGCGGCGGCGTGGCTCGGCGGCGTATACCTCTATATCGTACTACTCGTCACGTAAAAACACATTTTTCGGACTATGACATACGTGAACGTACTCTTTATCCCATTCAACGTATACTGCCTGACGTAATTTTCTTTCGTATCCTTTTCGATCCGTAAACGGATGTTACGATTCGAGCCCATATCACTGAGGGAACAAACAAATTCGAGTGTCCGGATTATAGAGTCTGCAACGCAACTGACTATCGTTCAGGATATCATGCCGTTATTTTGCAATGCATAGTGAGTTTCATTTAAGGAACAAAAAAAATTTAAAATATAATGACTTGGCATTACTGAGCTTTTGACTGAAACTATGCATGTGCTAAATTTTTATTTATTGTTCATATCATTGATGAAGTGTAGAAAGGCCTCAACTGACAGTTTTCAGGTTTACAGGAGAAAAAAAAACTAAATCTCCACCACATACAATGTTGTATGCAGGGATTTAGAAAACGTCTCATACTACACAGGCCAACAAAAATGAAAAAAAATGTTGGTGCGACAAATGTTAAAGCTATTTTTGATAGACTTTTTTGTGCTGATTACGAATCCGTAAGTACAAAGGATCCAACACGTACAGGTTTTGAGAAAATTGGGGTCAAAGTGTCAAAAAATCGGGCTTTTGCAATATTTGAGAAGCTCTAGCAAAGAGTAAAAAGGTGATAGAACCTTCCACTTAGGCTTAGATTAAAGCAAGAACCCTCGACGACTATCCTTGAAAATACCATTCCTGCACATTGAATTTATGGTCACTTATAGTCATTTATTGAGCAGTAAAATTTGACTTTTGGCGAAGTTTGAGTCCCTGCCGCAATTAAACAAAAGGTGATAGAACCTTCCACTTAAGCTTAAATTAAGGCTTGAACTTTCGACTACAATCCCTAAAAATACCATCTCTTCGTCTTGACCCTAAGATCACTTATAGTCGTTTATTGAACAGCAAAAACTGATTTTGGCAGCATTTTTTTTCAATAGCACAATTTGCCAGCATTTTTTTATTGTTCAACAAATGACTATAAATGGCCATCAAGTAAAGGTGCAGGGATGGTATTTTCAGGGGCAG